>NC_135855.1:30210466-30325466 GCF_031162955.1 Sander vitreus
GTACTAGTATCTGTATCTGGGGGTTGGAGGAAGTGCCAAGTGGAAAACTAAGCAGCACTTACTGAATGTAGATCAGTCCTCCTGAGTCAAATAATATTAGCAAATATTATAATTGTTTTCTAAAATGTTTAGCCATATATGGAATATGCCATGTAGAGCGATACGTGAGTGTACAGTGACAGAAAGATAGTTGGGTCTAGAACCTCAATTATAAGAATAGAAACATTGATCACTTTTAGATGATTGACAACTTCTTGACTTCCCTGAATTGTCGTGATGTGGTATACAACCTAACATATGGGCTATTTAATTTAACCAAATGCTGAGAATCAGTTGCAGCAGCTATTTGACCCAGGAGTGATGTGGGTGGTGCTCTGTCAGATGGCTTGAATTATCATTTTATCACAAGTGTGACTTAGTTTGTGGTCAGACGTCCAGTGTGCTTACGTTCCCATTTTTGTCCAGCCATTAGAACACCAATAAAGTTTTATTGTCCAATTACTATAAATTACAGATAATTGTAAGGATATAAGTAAGTAATGGAGGTGGTAGGTTTACTGATTTTATAAAATAGCAGCCAAATAATTCATATATCTACAATCAACTTTTGTGTGTAAGGAACAGTTGTCACTTTGCAGTAGTTACTTTTACGGTAGTTGAAAAGGTGATGGTACTATGTGAGCTAGCGCTGTAGTGATAGTAAAGTGGTTAGTTCTTTGAGTTCCACACTCTGTAGAACGAGTTTCTTGATGTGCAATACTGTTAATATAAAAAACAAGATCATATCCATTACCATTGTAAAGTACAATTTGTGCGATTTTCCCCACAGTATACACTTAAGAGAGCTTGTTTTTGATTCATGTTGAGTTAAAAGGTCATATGTTGTTTAGCCCTGCTGTGTTCAAATGTATGCATTTGTCTGTAAAGACTGAATATTTAAATCATGTTTCCATTTTTGTACAAACTGATTTTTCATTACACCGCATTATTTTTTTTTACAGTGGATGTATAGTTTTCAGCTTACAAGAGAGAAGATAAGTCATGTTTACGCTCTACTGCAGTCTTCATCGTCACACCTACCAAAGAATCCTCTGTTGTCTGATATTTTTGTCAGTTTGCGTCAACAGATGGAAACTAATAGTCTGCTCTCCTTCTCCAGCCTTAGCACACACGTTATTTCACAGGTTAGCCTGCATTGCATCTTTACAGCCTAGAGCAATCAACGGCATCATTTAAACTACATAGTTTGTGACAGTTAACTATTGGACCTCTCAACAAGCCTACAAGTGGTGGACTAGGGTATATGTTGGTGTAATTATAGACTGATCAGCAGTTTATCATACCTAAAATAAATTGGATGCAATATTTATGCAACAAGAGGAATGGTAAGGCCATGGATTAACTGAGGGGTTTAGGAGGCTCCTATAGGCAGTTTGGAAAGTTACTGTATTAATATTAAAATCCACAGGTTAAAAGTTTGAGAGTCATTTGAGAAACCCTGTAGTACCAGGCATCAAATTTAGATTTTATTTTTTGTATGGTATTGACATTTTTTAACTTCAGAAATTGGTGAAATAACCAGAAGTATTATTGATTCAGCATTTTATTTTAGTTCAGAGTTGGACGAGTTAGACAAAAAATATTGAAACAATAAGAACAATATTTATTCTTCATTAAAAAAAAATGTGGTTGGGTTTTTTAAGACAATTAATTACTTATGTGTCTGCTAACTCAGACGATGCTCGCTGGTTTTTGATCGATCGTGTTATAAGACAGGTCACTCGAGGCAGAAAATTTACTTTTTACTTCCTATAATTTGAACTTTAAAGTCTCATTTTATGTTGTTTGTCTATGTGTATGAACCTAACAACATAATTTGAGCAATAAATATAACAATATAATGAATTTCAATATCCATAAACAAGCAAATTTTGTGTGTAAGGAACAGTTGTCACTTTGCAGTAGTTACTTTTACGGTAGTTGAAAAGGTGATGGTACTATGTGAGCTAGCGCTGTAGTGATAGTAAAGTGGTTAGTTCTTTGAGTTCCACACTCTGTAGAACGAGTTTCTTGATGTGCAATACTGTTAATATAAAAAACAAGATCATATCCATTACCATTGTAAAGTACAATTTGTGCGATTTTCCCCACAGTATACACTTAAGAGAGCTTGTTTTTGATTCATGTTGAGTTAAAAGGTCATATGTTGTTTAGCCCTGCTGTGTTCAAATGTATGCATTTGTCTGTAAAGACTGAATATTTAAATCATGTTTCCATTTTTGTACAAACTGATTTTTCATTACACCGCATTATTTTTTTTTTTTACAGTGGATGTATAGTTTTCAGCTTACAAGAGAGAAGATAAGTCATGTTTACGCTCTACTGCAGTCTTCATCGTCACACCTACCAAAGAATCCTCTGTTGTCTGATATTTTTTGTCAGTTTGCGTCAACAGATGGAAACTAATAGTCTGCTCTCCTTCTCCAGCCTTAGCACACACGTTATTTCACAGGTTAGCCTGCATTGCATCTTTACAGCCTAGAGCAATCAACGGCATCATTTAAACTACATAGTTTGTGACAGTTAACTATTGGACCTCTCAACAAGCCTACAAGTGGTGGACTAGGGTATATGTTGGTGTAATTATAGACTGATCAGCAGTTTATCATACCTAAAATAAATTGGATGCAATATTTATGCAACAAGAGGAATGGTAAGGCCATGGATTAACTGAGGGGTTTAGGAGGCTCCTATAGGCAGTTTGGAAAGTTACTGTATTAATATTAAAATCCACAGGTTAAAAGTTTGAGAGTCATTTGAGAAACCCTGTAGTACCAGGCATCAAATTTAGATTTTATTTTTGTATGGTATTGACATTTTTTAACTTCAGAAATTGGTGAAATAACCAGAAGTATTATTGATTCAGCATTTTATTTTAGTTCAGAGTTGGACGAGTTAGACAAAAATATTGAAACAATAAGAACAATATTTATTCTTCATTAAAAAAAAAAATGTGGTTGGTTTTTTAAGACAATTAATTACTTATGTGTCTGCTAACTCAGACGATGCTCGCTGGTTTTTGATCGATCGTGTTATAAGACAGGTCACTCGAGGCAGAAAATTTACTTTTTACTTCCTATAATTTGAACTTTAAAGTCTCATTTTATGTTGTTTGTCTATGTGTATGAACCTAACAACATAATTTGAGCAATAAATATAACAATATAATGAATTTCAATATCCATAAACAAGCAAATTAATGTTCGTCTGTCTGCTAGGCGTTCAAAATGTCTTTTGAATGGTAAAGGTAAACGTCCTGTAGATGTGTGAAGGGAATGGTGCTCGCTGTTTCCGATTACCTATAGTGGTAGGTAATGCTCCCCTGTAAATCCTGTTTGATTGTTGCCTAATCCTAGACTGCTTCCTTGACTCATCTTTAGAGAAACAAAGTACATGCAAGTTTTCTTAGGAACGTACTTGTTGATGAACTGAATAACTGGCATTTTCACTTAAAGCGTAACTCTCGCCAAAATGCAACCTAGGGTCTCTTTGTGAATGTACCCGAGTCAAACTTTCATTTAAAAGCTTATTTAGGATGGAAACGTCACTTAAGATTTACCGTATCTTCGTTTTTTGGTCAAATGGCCTTTTGAATGGGAGTCCTAGGGGCACTTTTATGCTAGCCTCAAAATAGCTATTTTTAAAACACTAAGAAGGCTCGACACAACATGAAACTTTGCTCGAAGTATCACCAGGGGCTCTACACATGAACTCCAGCATTGGGAACATTGTTTGTGTACACAGAGTTTACTAAAAAGAAAGGTTTTAACAACTCACTGTAGCTGTTGTTTACGCTATCCGCCATCCGCCATTTTCCCAGTCAAAAATAGGCGATCTCAGAATGCGAATTAACGGACTCCATAGGAGGAAATGTCATTCTTATATGATGCTCCTTTTCTAACTACAAGGTCAATATTGTTTTTCACGAATGACAAAACAACAAGTTATCCGTGCATTTATATGGAACTAAGCTTTTGGAGCTTTCCATCTTTACTCTCCTCCCTCGACTATTTTTGACTGGCTCGATAGACGGCGACCGGAAGAACAACAGCTACAGTGAGTTGCTCAAAACCTTTTTTAGTAAACTGTGTACACAAACAGTGTTCCCAATGCTCGAGTTCATGTGTAGAGCCCCTGGTGATACTTTGAGCAAAGTTTCATGTTGTGTCGAGCCTTCTTAGTGTTTTAAAAACAGCTATTTTGAGGCTAGCATAAAAGTGTCCCTACGACTCCCATTCAAAAGGCCATTTGACTGAAAAACGATAATACGGCAAATCTTAAAAGTGACCCTTAAATATGCTTTCAAACTAAAGTTTGACTCAGGTACATTCACAAAAAGACCCTAGGTTGCATTTTGGCGAGAGTTACACTTCAACTCTGAACAGATTTTACCAAAATGAAAGTGGAGCAGTTTGTATCTAACCAATTTTAAAAAAAAACAGAAGTACCATATTCCACTACTTGAATATTTATTTTTGCAATGCAGTTCAATATATTTTTTGTATTGCTAAAATCGGTTTCAAATAACTTGAATGGATGAACACGGATGGCAGTTCCATTGACAGGCAACTCTCGTATTGATTTTACTTAATCATTTAAACAGGAATAAGGTCTCTGATGTGGTCTTACTGTAAGCTTCCTTCCTGTACCATGGCATTGCACATGGAAATGTCTGTAAGCATGTGTTCTGCATTTATTACCTCCAAACAAGACTGCTTATTTCCAATCACTGACTTAAGACTGGTGTAATTTATTTATGAATAAATAAATGAGCTATTATTGACATCTGCCAGCTACACGTTTAATCTTGAATTCAGAGAAGGAAAAAAAACTGTCAACAGCTTTACCCAAATCAGCCCCTTTTTTTTTAAGCACATCCCTGCTTGAAAATAACATCACAGCACAAACTATTCTTTTGTCACAATGCTGCCATCTAAAGGTGACAATGATACTAACACTGCCGAGATTAATAGCATGCACACTCACAAAGTTGGCTATCAAAACCTTAAAAAATTTTTTATTTGCTTCAGCAGCCACTAAAAAAAAAAAAAAACAATCAATTTTACAACAGGGAACATATTTTAGAAATGTATAAGTTAAGACATTTTGAGTCAAACTAATTGCAAATCTGAGAACAGAAAAGCAAGCAGCAGAGATAAAGTCAGTAATTCATCTGCTACCTACAGTGCATGTACAATCATTTCCAGCTGGCCATCTACACTGTACAAGTTGTAAACTTTGACTGTAGCAAAACTATTTCCTTACTTGTTCTTCCTACCCAACTGAAGGCAACCAGGGTTCTTGGTCACATACTTTAGCCTTCATCTCAGTCTGAAAAGACATGCAGTTGTCCTGACCCAGTGCCGCCCAGCAATGCATTCCTTGTGGGGTGAAAAGCAGTCACGTACAGCTCTGAGGTAACGTTATCACGTTCTACGAAGGAGTGCAGGGGTTTGCCACTTTCATGAAACACCTTCACACTGTGAGGCTTTGACGTGCTCCCCACCACAAAACAGTCTTCCCGTTTGGGGTCCCACACAGCTGATACTTTGATCTTGTAGCTGGCCGTTTGCATTTTGTGTCTGAAAATGAAGAGTGTTAAGACAGGTCGCGAGTACGCTCAGGTAACACACGTTCTCAAAGAAAAGAAAAGACACAAAAGAACAAGAAAGCACAAAGTCCGGCAAATATAAGTTTTTGTACCTGATGGATGTCAGCAAGGGAGCTTTCTTAGTCACTGCAGACGTGTCATATATCCTGTCAAAAGAGTTAGGGGTATACATAGAGCTGGGATTGAAAAGTAAACTACAATAAGTATAACAATTATTCAAAGTGCTGAATTGGCTTCACCTTATGTAGCCATCCATACAGGAGGTGAGCACTCTGTTGCCTGTATGAGGGGAGAAATAAGCACTGTGTATGCTTAAAGAGTGACCATGCAGCCGGGAGACAGTCTTGCTTTTCTTGAGGTATCTGCTGTCATAAATATTCACTATCCTGCAGACAAGATCCAAACATTCACTTACTACATTCAAAAAGACAAACTGACAAGGATACAGAAATGTGGATCAAATGATTACAAATCAATACTCAAGCCATACTCGTTTTCTGCAACAGCAAAGTACTGCTTCTGTAAAGGGTGGACGCTAACGCAAAGCAGAGAATGCTTGGACTTCAATGAGTGGATGGACTCGTGGGAGTTTCTGCAGAGAAATGAAATACCAGTGTTGCATGTTTATGAAATGTTTATCATTAAATTAAATTGTTCACCCCTTCGGTTATTGTTAAGCGTGATCTATACTTCTGCGTTAAATCTACACCGTAGCTACGTACGTAGGTACGTGGAGACACCAACCTACGCCGTAGCCTGATGCGCAGCTCTCGAAAAATGTAACAACACGTCGCGGCGACGCACGTCGGGGCTTGGTAGCGTTGCATTTCCCCTTACTTATTTCATGGTTCTCCTTCTCCATCAACAACATGAAATCAAGGAGAGGGTTAGCTTTTCCTGCTACAGATTTCCGAACGTGGTCAGAAAGCCGAGGGGAGACACTTTGTTTCTCTCACTATGACTCTAGAGTCGCTAGTCGCTCCGACAGCTAATCGCCGTCCCTCTCTCACTTCTCCCTCGCACTCCCCCCCCACACACACACACACGGCGGCTCGACGCACAAGTATAACATCAGGCCACTTACGTAGGCTACGGCGAAAGCTCTGCGTGGAGCCTCCGCAGAACCAAAAATCACGCTTTAAACACCATGAAAAGAGACAAAAAATCTACTATTCACTATCATCAACAATAATTCTTTACCCTGGGGTGCGCCTATCGACGATGGCAACTTTTCCATTGAAGTACCCAACCACTAGTGACGTACAGTCATGTGACATGAAGTCAAATGTCTTGAGTTGCTCTTCACTGTCATACACCTAGAACCATGAACAAACAGATTAACGTCAACTCGTGGAGGGGGCACTGATATGTTTTAAGCTCTTAAAAACTTCTGCATGCAGGCAATATACCTCACAACCTTAAAAATGTGATTTTTAGAAAGTATTCTCACGTCATCAAAGACCGCCTTCTGTACATCCATGCAGCGTAGAGATCCGTCATGGCTGAGGCTCAGCAGTTGGGTGGGATGAGCCCTGGAGAACGCTATGCAGGCCACTGCAAGCGCATGGGGCTCAAAGCATAGTACACCATCATTACCCCAATCACTATCCTGAATATACACATGCAAGAAAAAAAACTGTGTTTCTTAACGTAGATTTCATCTGATATGAAAGCGTTGTGACTTTTAAAGGGCATTTAAGTGTGTCCACTAACATTAACATGTAGTACGCTCAAGAGTCCTAGGAACCAGTTCTTAAACACCACTGAAATTAGCCTCAATTTCACAGTTGGTGCATTATTTGATGTACCTTCGCTGTAGGTTACTTATGTGTTGACAGTTAACAGTAGGATCTTCTCAGCTAATGTAGCACATAAAGACCTGTTTTGAGCTTGTTTTTGAGCCCACATCCAGCCATCCAGTGGTCACATACAAATTTATAAAATCATTAAGAACAGAGACAACGCAGAGAAAACGGACCAACTTCCAGAGTGCAACGTTCCCCAATGTGTTTCCTGTGGCCATCAACAGGCTGCTGGTGCAGGGGTGGAAGGCAGCAGTAACGAGGCGTTTCTTCAACACTTTGGCCACTCTGTTCTCAGTTTTCTTCATGTTCTTAAGGGCTGAGCGGTACCTGCGTAAAGACACTAGTGTAGATTTTTGTCCACCTGTATGAACATTTTCAACAGTTTGGAAACATTTGACTATGAATGCAATAGCCAAAGGAAAACTAATATGCCCTATAGAGGTGGAGCAGTAACTTCTTTAGAAGTTAGGCAAAAGGCTGAAAGAATCAAAAAATGGAAATCTTACTCTTTCAGATCAAGCTCCATCTTTCTATCTTCTGTTGAATCCTATAAAAAGAAAATCAATATAGCCACAATCTGTCACTTTGGGCTTCACAAAGCTGAGCAGTCACTTCAGCTGGTTTGATTCCATTTAAAAGTGAGTGGGACCAAACACAAACTTGTTTCATCATTACAATGGATGCAGCCTTTCGAGTCCCACCATTTTGCCCCCCTTTATCGGATTTCTACGGAACTTGGTATGTATGTTCAGGTCGGAGTGCAGGATGTCTGCATCAAGTTTAATCGGGATTGTTCAAGATAATTTGAGTCGTCCCCCTCCACCCCATTGTGAAATGTTTAAATTGATGCCAGCCATGTTTTTGGACTGATCTTGCTCAATAATAGTATAAATGTGTGATAAAGTCTTACCATGAGGGGCAGAATCAATTAAGAAAAAAAACAAACAAATAGGATGTAATGACAACATGAAACATGGCAATTGCCAAGAAAGGTGAGTCCTACCTCGGAGAAGAGCTCAAGAAGTTGTGAAGGTAGCTTGGCGTCATCTTCCATGTTGACTGGTTTCATGAGCAGAGGGCCAGGAGGCTTCTTGTGTGGCTTTAAAGCAAGCAAAATAACAGCGAGCAGCTAAAGAGCAGCGAGAAAAAAAAATGCAAAAGACAGAGTAATGGAGTGACATGAAGTGAGGCATGAAATACATTATTAGGTTAGTTGAATGTAGCTACCGATCTATACATCTGCGTCTCTCCGGGTTTAGGAGGAAGTGTCAGGCTTTGGAGACGAAGGGATTTGCGAACTGGCACCCCTTTTTCTGACCTGCCACCATAAAAAGGGAGTATTACTGTGACATCAAAAAGACACTGGTCTTTGTGTGACAAACAGTAAAAAAAGAAAAAAAGTAATCAATTTCCAGTGGTATGAATTTCAGAAAAGTTGGAAAAAGGTGTAACAGGATATTTTTATATTTATCAATTAACTAATCAATTAAAAAGGTGGTACTTAGACAGCCTACTGTTTCCTACACTTGAAAAAAAAGCATGTAAAGTCCCAAACACATTTAAAATAATAAACAGCAGCATGATGCCATATATGCATAAACCACCTATCAATTTGTTTAGAAATTATTTATACGCTCAATTAAGAGCTTAGCAGTAGAACTTGTAGGACGACTGTACCTTATGAGACGCCTCTTCGATGGCTTTGGCCGTGTTACCTGCTTCAACTCCTCAGTTGCCTTTTGACAAGGAAAACAATTAATACCCATACTACCTGTTCTGAGATAGCAGGAGTAATAAATCAAAAGCTAAATATTCTTCTACTGTAGTTGATCGTATGGCAAGTCCCTAGTTGATGTAGCTATTCTCAGTTTGATTACATGCAATTCAAATTATACATTTATTGAAAACCAGTGTTGTAATAAATTAAGAGAGATCGTTGGCCCCAAAAGCCAAGTCTCCCTGACACCCATGTGTCCCATGTGGCTGGGACGACTCCACTCGCCTATCTACCTGGAATAAGTTGATAGAAGACAGAAATGCTTGGTTCTGTCTGATGTTCTCCAGACGCTCAAGTTCATATGATGAAAGACCTGCATGTCCACCCTGTGTTACACAAAGATACAGCACTAACATTTTGGAGAAACATTTACATTAGAACCCATGTAGCAGTTGAGAATACTAGAGTCCATTTGACAAACTCTTGTGGACATAAAAAAAAAAATCCACAGACATGAAGTGAATAAAAGCAAAATGTTCATTATAAAATGTGCAGGGTTGGTTATACTTACAGATGTGCACTCCACAGCACTATTTTCAACATCCTCTTCCTTAATATCCTTTCTGCTATTCTGGCGTTTTTTATCATTGTGCGTTGTTGTTGTTGTTGTTGTTGTTGTTGTTGTTCTCTATCAATAAAATAATGGGCATATTATAAGATACAAAATAAAAATACCTCTTACGCAATGAGGAAAGACGTTTTCAGATCCTCTACTAAAGTAAATTTATTAGTACCCCACTGTTAAAAAAAAAAAAAAAAATACAAGTTAAAGTCCTGTATTATAAATATTAGTAAAGTAACTAGTAACTTAAGCTGTCCGATTGATGGAGTGGAGTAAAAAGTACAATAATTCCTTCTGAAATGTTGTGGAGTAAAAGTAGAAGGGACAAAAAAGAAAAGACTTGGTAAACTACAAGTAGCCTACCTCATAATTGTACTCAAGTACAGTACTTGAGTAAATGTACTTAGATACAACCCACCACTGTTCTTATGTAATATTCATTGTTTCTAACCTTTTTATTGATGGCTGTAGCTATTTCAGGTGAGTACTGGAAGCGTGTAGGTGTCAGGACGTTTCGTGATGATCGTCGAACTGTCGCCTCGAGATCCACCTAACAGAGTAATTTCATACAAGGTGTGCATTAACAATAATTACCTGGAAATGATGCTCCACACAACTTTTCCAGAGAAGCACACGTTTTAGCTAAACTCACACACTTAACGTTACGTCTAAAACATGCTTGCTGGTGTGTAACTTACTAAGTAAAGTTAGCTAACTAACAACTAACTAACGTTAAATTGTCTTAACTTAGTTTAGCTCACAAATGTATGTTATTCGGCAGCTAGCTTACACAGATATAATGTTAAGTTAACCCAGATTAAAAACGTCAACAAATGATAACTGTACCTGCACAACAGCTTCGCTATTTATTGGACTTGTCGCCATTTTTAGAGCACTTTTAAGATACTCGTGAATCTTATTTCTTCTACAGAGAGAACTGCAAAAAGGGACAACGCTTCACAGCTGGTAACTGCATGGCTGTATTAAGAGAACTGAATACAGCGTTCGGCGGGAAACCCCGTTCATCCCAATGAGAGTCAATATGGTCCAAGTGCTCAAAAGCCAAAGCGCATAAAGCTATCGGAGCTCTTTTTTATTTTTTTATTTATTTGCAAAACTTTACAAGCTATCGGAGCTCGGATCTTCCGCGTTGACTGGCCCATGACGTCACGATGGACATGCGCACTAGTAACAGTTTGTTTGTGTTGTCGTAGCAACCCCTTATATATATATATATATATATATATATATATATATATATATATATATGTATATATATATATATATATATATATATATATATATATATATATATGTCAATGGTAGCATTAGCAACATGCTCGTTCATGAGCTTCTCTCTCGTGTCTCTTACAAGTGGCGAACTCATGAACTCGCCGTTTCATTGTATAAAATATTCACTAACATTAAACATTGTGTTGTCGTTGTTCCTGATCGTTTACATGCGTATCTAAATAAACGATGGATGTATTTAGACAACCAAGGAGATGCTACGTGCTACTAGCTAGCTACTAGCTAGTGCTAGCTACTAGGTTAGCCTGCAGTTTCGTAAACAGGGCTCTTAATAACATCCATTGCTTCATCTCTTATCCAGGTTGTGGATAGAGGCTTACCCCCTTGGTTACAAGCTTTACAGCATACATACCATGGATGTAATAGAACACATGGTGAATTAATCTTTCTTTTTTTTATTGACAAAAACAAACAGTAACATACAAAACTCGTAGGGGAAAGAGAATATACATGTGTATAAAACAAATGTCAATGTACAAAAAAGTATTACCTAAGCAGAAAACAACAACAAAAAACAAAAAAGGGAGCTACTTAAAAATACACATGTCAAAGGCAAAAAGGCTAGAGAAAATAAAATTAACATTTAGAGCGGCACACTAGGGGAGATTAATCAATACAGTAGTTTCCTAGATATGTCACTACACATTTTTAAAAGATGTGATCTTTTTCAGTGAGGAAAAAACAATTTAACACAATTTATAAACCAAACAAAGGAAGGCTTAGAACATCTCCACTTACTGCAATGAATATGATATTTACCCATAAGAATAATCATATTGACTAAATCTGATACGTGCAACTGGATATATCTTATAAATTATTTTAAAGTGAGTCTCTTTGACTTTTGGGGAAATGGGCCATTTAATGAATTTAAAATGTGTTTTTTCTATGGACAATGCAACCATATTCGGAACCTGTACACACAATTCTCTGTTATCAAAAAACAATTTAGATTTCAAAGCATCATTCGTATATTTATTATTACATTTATTGTCAACTAAAGTACAATCATTAATAACTAAATTTTGGTCAAGTTGGTAAGGGTCTTATTCTTGCCTATAACATTGTGCTTTGTAAATGTACTGTAATAATGGTACAGGTATTGCTTTACAGATCTTATTGTATTCTCTGTATGTACAATTTCAATTATATTTGTCTAAGAAAGCTTTATGTTCCAAAAAGTTACCATTATCATCTATAACATCATTCACAAACACAATGCCCCTTTCATACCAATCATACCTGAACAATGATTTCCTATTGATTATAATGACCCTATTGTTCCATAAGGTGGATCCATGTGGAGAAAAGTTATGGGTGAATATCATTTTCCAATATTGGAGAACTTGTTTGTGGAAGTTTGATAATTTAACAGGAATTTTGGTCACCTCAAAATCACATTGCAAAAGAAAATCAAGCCCTCCTACTTCTTTAAATAGATGTCTAGATATGTGAAACCACATATAATCTGGTTGTGATAGATATGTTTTCAACCAGTTAATCTTAAAGGTCCCAAACATTGATTCAAAGTCCAAGGCTTTGATACCACCCATATCATAGGCTACTCTTTAACGAGCTGTGATTTCTTAATATAATGGGTTTTATTTTTCCACAGGAATTGGAAAATAATTGAGTTGGCTTTCTTAACATTACCGGAAGAAACATACAGGGAGTGACATGGATAAATTACTTTGGAAATAGCTTCTGTTTTAGATACCAAAGATAGTGAGTTCTCCGGTAAGTCAGCGACTCAAAGATTTCTTCATATCTATTAAACGGTTAGACAAATTAACATCTTCCCTTCTGATAGCATTTTTCGATAAAACTATTCCTAGATATTTCACTTCAGATTTAACCTCGATTGAAGAGATGATGGAATCCGTTGATGAGTGAAAGGGAAGTAGCTCACATTTTTTTTATATTAAAGGTTAATCCTGAAGCTTTAGAGAAAATCGAGACTGAATCAAGGGCAACATCAACCATGAGTTTATTCATTAAAAGGATTGCTGCGTCATCTGCAAATTGAATAATTTTAAATTCTTTATCAAATATTGAGATCCCATGAGCATGATAAGTGATTGGGTGGCTAGAATAAACAGTTTGGGAGAAATCGGGCACACTTGTCTAATACCGCGGAGCACCTCAAAACTAGGAGTTATACCAGGATTCAGGGACACAGAACTATATATGTCAGTAAAACATCTTAATTATTTTACAAAAGTTGTTCCCAAAACCTAAAAAAATCTAAGACTTCAAATAAAAAGGCATGTTCAACAGTATCAAATGCCTTATAAAAATCGAGAAATAAAATAAAGGCATCAGTATCAATGAGGTCTCGATAGTCAAGCATGTCTAGTAGCAATCTGATATGATTATATATAGTTCTACCCCTCATAAAAGCTGATTGACACTCATCAATAATATGTGATAATCCCTAATTCAGACAATTAGCATAGACAAGTTCCAGCAATTTATAATCATTACATAACAAGGTCATTGGTCTCCAATTATCCAACAAATGATTTTCTGTGTTAGGTTTGGGAATTAGAGTGATGAGACCATGTTTCACAGTGGGAGAAAGATTACCTTTTGAGATACATTCTCATGTGGCGTTAGTGCTCCTTTTGTACCATAATTGTATTGAATGAAATGTTAAGCTTCGCTCCTATGAGATGGGTGGATTTTTGTTACGTTACACACAATGCTAACTGGTTATAGTTAGCCTGTGCGTATGCTAGCGGAATTAGCTAACGTTGCGTAGCCAGCCAGCAGCTTCGGCAGTAGTTTCGGCAAGCTAACCACGACAGCTAACACATCCACAAGCGTCTCTATTTCAAACATCACTGCAGGTTGACTGCTTTTAGCAGCAGAGGTTGATTGTGGGCGACAATACTGTCGTGGTTAGCTCACCGAAACTACTGCCGATTGCCGAAGTTGCTGGCTGGTTACGCAACGTTAGCTAATTCCGCTAGCATACATACAGGCTAACTGTAGCCAGTTAGCTTTGTATGTAACAAAAACCCACCCATCTCGTAGGAGCGAAGCTTAACATTTCATTCAATAAAATTATGGTACAAAAGGAGAGGACTAACGCAACATGTCTTACGTTGACAACGTGGATGCAGATATAGGAAACTCCGAAGGCAGTCGTAATATTTACCTAGCTAGCAGTCTAGGCTAACGCTGTTGCGCTAACGTTAGCAAACGTTGGCGTAGCTAGCTGTCTAAACTTGTATAAAGCGGAACAGCATCCCCGTCCAAGCTGTGTTTCACTTTCCCTCCAATATTATTATACACATAATAAAGACACATGGACTCGGTCGAGACCAAAAGCTATATTTTGCAACACCAGTGGCACAGACCGAGACCATAAACAGTGAACAGAGACGGGGCTTTCGTCTGTCGTCTCCCCAACGTGACGTAATGCAATGCATTGTGGGGGAAAAGAGAATCATTGCAAACCGCTGTAAAATAGTACTACTTTTTCGTATTTTATTCCGTTTTGTGATATCCATTGTATTTGATGTTGTTGGATAACAGTTTAAATGTTTATTACCAACAAGCAAAAAAAAATAAACCCGCAACATGGGCTTTAAACCCTCTCATGTAATATGGCTTAAACAAACGTCAACGTTAAACGCTGATGCAGTTTTAAATGTTTTATCACCACGAGTTTACAGATGTCTCTGCTGATTGAGTATCTCAATCAAAGCAGTTTGCAAACCGTTTCACAACAGTGCACACCGTTCTGAGATTGAACGTGCCCTGCCGGCTGTCTCTCTCTCTCTCTCTCTCTCTCTCTCTCTCTCGAAAATCAAGCTGTTCCACTAGCTGCTCCCTCTAGAGGACTGGAGAACTTACGTTGTGTAATCTGGATGCAGCGTTTTTTTGTTGCATTTGTTTTTGGGGTTTGTGTGCTTTTCTTTTTGCATCGTTTTTTATTTGCAACGCGTTTATGTATTTGTTTGTGTTGTAGTATTTGCAGCGCGTTTATGTATTTGGTTGTGTTGTGGTATTTGCAGCGCGTTTATGTATTTGTGTTGTGGTATTTGCAGCGCGTTTGCTGAATGCTGCGCATGTGTTGTCAAATGAATGAAGTTGTTTTTCTTTTTGCATCGCTTCTTTTTTCGGGGTTTGTGTGCTTTTATTTTTGCATCGTTTTTTATTTGCAGCGTGTTTATGTATTTGGTTATGTTGTGTGCATTTGCAGAGCATTTGCTGAATGCTGCACATGTGTTGTCAAACTAATGAAGATGTTTTCTTAATCTGCTTGTGTTTTGTCTATTTGCATGTGTTTTCTTAAGTTGCAGGGCATTTGCCCCTGTCGGCCACCGTAAACAGCCAATAAACAGCCATTATATTTGGTTGCCATCTTATCCATAGACAGTTAAAGAAGTGGACAAAGTGACGCCGCTGTTTTCTACGGAGACCAGTGAAGTATATTAGAAGCACTTTTCCGGTGATGATCTATGGCAGTAACGCTCAGCCATTACTTCTAATAGAGAGCCGAAGTCACGCCCTTCTACTTCCCGCCAATGGGACCTATCCATAGACTGTATATAGAATGGGCCAACAGATCCCGTTGCTCTGGACGGAGACCAGTGAAGGCCGTTAGAAGCACTTTTCTGGTGAGCGCCGAGCCAACTGAGAGAGACGACGTAAATGTGACGTGAGCAACCTGTCTGAAAGTTGTAAGTCTTCTGGTAGCTGTGCCAAGAGAAATCTCAATCATTCCCAATTTTGCAGAGACGGAGAGCGTAGGTATATGTAAGGAGATAACATGGACACAGGCTAATTATTGCTAACTAAAATGCTAGTTAACATTAGTAATTAAACTTAAATAGCTAATGTAAGTCGAAACTGCCTGCAAGCTTCTCCTGTACTATACAGTAATTCCTCTACTATGCGACAGTAAGTCGCTTGGTTATGACACAATCGTTAGCCTATTTTTACAAAAATGTCTGCTACGGAGCCATAACGTGAGATACAAGGTAATGTAGCCTTTTATACATTGTCGTGTTTCTTTAGAAATAAACAATGGACAAATAAAGTCTTTAAACGCTTCAGATGTAAAGTTATTCGCTGTCAAAGTGGCGCCAAAATGAATGGCAGTCAATGGGATGCTAACGGGGGGTGAGTGCTTGTTAGCATCAAAATGGCGCCATAGGAGGTACGCGTTGTGAGGAGAAGCTTACCCCCTTGGACCTATCTTTCGAAAAAATATGAACGAGAGTCAATGGAGAGATAATAATAATTTTTTGATCTCGTTTGAATTGAGCCATGGATTGTTAAACTGTTGAAGTACAGGTGCTGGTCATATAATTAGAATATCATGAAAAAGTTGATTTATTTCAGTAATTCCATTCAAAAAGTGAAACTTGTATAATGTATACATTCATTCCACACAGACTGATATATTTCAAGTGTTTATTTCTTTTAATTTTGATAATAACTGACAAATAATGAAAACTCCAAATTCAGTATCTCAGAGAATTAGAATATTGTGACAAGGTTCAATATTGAAGACACCTGGTGCCACACTCTAATCAGCTAATGATCTCAAAACACCTGCAAAGGCCTTTAAATGGTCTCTCAGTCTAGTTCTGTAGGCTACACAATCATGGGGAAGACTGCTGACTTGACAGCTGTCCAAAAGACGACCATTGACACCTTGCACAAGGAGGGCAAGACACAAAAGGTCATTGCTAAAGAGGCTGGCTGTTCACAGAGCTCTGTGTCCAAGCACATCAATAGAGAGGCGAAGGGAAGGAAAAGATGTGGTAGAAAAAAGTGTACAAGCAATAGGGATAACCGCACCCTGGAGAGGATTGTGAAACAAAACCCATTCAAAAATGTGGGGGAGATTCACAAAGAGTGGACTGCAGCTGGAGTCAGAGCTTCAAGAACCACCACGCACAGACGTATGCAAGACATGGGTTTCAGCTGTCGCATTCCTTGTGTCAAGCCACTCTTGAACAAGACACAGCGTCAGAAGCGTCTCGCCTGGGCTAAAGACAAAAAGGACTGGACTGCTGCTGAGTGGTCCAAAGTTATGGTCTCTGATGAAAGTAAATTTTGCATTTCCTTTGGAAATCAAGGTCCCAGAGTCTGGAGGAAGAGAGGCACAGAATCCACGTTGCTTGAAGTCCAATGTAAAGTTTCCACAGTCAGTGATGGTTTGGGGTGTCATGTCATCTGCTGGTGTTGGTCCACTGTGTTTTCTGAGGTCCAAGGTCAACTCATCCGTCTACCAGGAAGTTTTAGAGCACTTCATGCTTCCTGCTGCTGACCAACTTTATGGAGATGCAGATTTCATTTTCCAACAGGACTTTGCACCTGCACACAGTGCCAAAGCTACCAGTACCTGGTTTAAGGACCATGGTATCCCTGTTCTTAATTGGCCAGCAAACTTGCCTGACCTTAACCCTATAGAAAATCTATGGGGTATTGTGAATAGGATGATGCGATGCGCCAGACCCAACAACAGAAGAGCTGAAGGCCACTATCAGAGCAACCTGGGCTCTCATAACACCTGAGCAGTGCCATAGACTGATCGACTCCATGCCACGCCGCATTGCTGCAGTAATTCAGGCAAAAGGAGCCCCAACTAAGTATTGTTGTACATGCTCATACTTTTCAGTTGGCCAACATTTCTAAAAATCCTTTTTTGTATTGGTCTTAAGTAGTATTCTAATTTTCGGAGATACTGAATTTGGGATTTTCATTAGTTGTCAGTTATAATCATCAACATTACATAACATTTGAAATATATCACTCTGTGTGTGATGAATGAATATAATATACAAATTTCACTTTTTAAATGGAATTACAGACATAAATCAACTTTTTCATGATATTCTAATTATATGACCAGCAGCTGTATAAGACTGTGAAAATATGTAATTATAAAGATTTTTTTTTTTTTTTTTTCGTAATTAGAAAGACTACACACTTCAATGTTGCATGGATGACGTCTCGCTGAAGCTACGATGTCTTTGGGGATGTAATGTTACTCAAATGAGCAGCGGCTCTTGCTTGTTCGCTTATCTGCTGAAAACACTTCACTGGATAAAAGATCTGGTAAGATAACGTTGTGTTGTGGAACAGAGCTAAGCTAGCTAGCTAGCGAGCAAGTTGAGCATCAAGCTAGGTGATGTAAATTGTGTGAGACAAGAGATGTAGTTCACTGAGCGGTTTCACACAAAACTAAGTGGTCATATGACAAACCTACGGCTTTCTTCGGGTGAAACATTTTCTTTTAAATTGACGAACATCATATTTGTAGTCCATGGCTCAACTCAAACTTAAAAATTATTTGCCTCTCCCCGTTCACATTTTTTCCGAATTAAGGTCCCATAAGGTCCACCGGAAGGGGCGTGACTTCGGCTCGCCTTCACTGGTCTCCGTCCAGAGCAATGGGATCTGTTGGTCCATTTCTTTTACGGTCTATGCTTCTTTCGCTCACAAAGAATCACTGGTAATGTCCCCACCTTTTGGCAGATGTGGGCAATAGCAGAACTATAATTCTGGTTAACTTATGCATGAACAACATGCCCATGATTTTGTTACAAACAAACACACCTGTGCACACAGAGAAAGTCAGTCTAAAGTCTAAAAATAAATACAATAATATAATAAAAGACCCATAAGTGTGAGGGAAACATTGTTTAACAAAACATGTTCAAATGAAAACAAACTTTACTTAACAAATGACTAGACATCAGAGCTTACTCCTCAATGGGCCTTTTGTGCATGACTAAAGTTTCATAATCGGAGCAGGTCAGAGGAGATAAAGAACTGTTTGAAGCCATAAAGAGGCCACTCACTGACAAATTAAGTAAATGACCCATGCATGATCTGCCATAACATGATCTCATTGGTCTGAAGAGATGTCTATTACTCAGTATAGCACTATGCATGTCACATCATCCACTAAACAACTTCCACTAAAACAAGGCAGCCATAGTTACATCAATATAATAAAGATATGCACCACACAGTAATGTTGAGAGTGTGATGCACAAAGATTACATTTTTTTAACAGTTTAAAATTTCAGATAGTATTGTACATATTGATGAGAAATCAAACCTCTACATAAAACACTTCAGGGAACATGGAAGGGCCAACTTCGCATCGAATTCACTCCATGTACGTTGTCACTGGGTGACATTTTACTGTGTTTTATCAGTCGTCCACTTTGTTGCCATGTTACTCCTCAAATTAAAAGTAGAGGGTAGGAAGAGCACGCAGCCAGTCCGCACATGTTTTTCCCTCGCTCGATCAAAAAATATCTGATGGAATAAAAAAGAAATGTGTCCATGATCACTGGAAGCTGTAACAAGTCATCACACTAAAATGCATGCACACAGACTATATTTACCCATCCATTCCCCAGGCTGTGCCCCAAGAGTTCTTCACAATCCAATATGGCATGCCGCTCTCCTCAGCGCCGTAACCCACAGCCAGGACTGCATGATTCACCTTGTCTGCTGTGTTCTTACACTGAGTACTAAACAGACAACACTGATGCTTTTAGATTGATAAGAGTACATTTTTTTTGTAGATTGATTGGGCTGCTGTCCTCTGTAGAAGAAAATTAATTACCTAAACATTTTTTGTCTCATTTTGTCCTGATACCCTCTTTCCTGTTCACTGCTTAAGTTCTTATTATTTTCTCTATTCAACAAACTTTAAGTGTTGGCACACAACCTGCCTATGTAAAGATGTGTTTTTAGGAATTTCTTGTATATTTATGCCTGATCAAGACGATGAAACAGAGAAACACAAGCTAACACCAGCACATTTATGAGAGAGAGGGCAGAAAGTTCAGTAAAGTGAATTACAAGCACTCATAACTTTAAGCACCATAACAAATGAGCCATGAGCCATCAGACCATCAAAGTGGCCAATGTATGAATAGCTCCATGTTATGGGCAGGCCTGTTCCAAGGCCAGCAAGCTGTGTGATGAAAGGCTTGGCAGCAGAGTACTTTTATTCTGGTCAATACACTGGTATAACACCAATGTAAATAGCAAAAAGCAAATAGATACGCAAAGTGGTACGACAACACTAAATCCAACAAAAGCCTAAAACACGTGTTGTGCTCTAATGTGATGCAAGCAGATTTCTGTCACATCCTGCCAACAGCCATTAACTATGATTTTGCAGATTTCACTTGTACGGTAGCCACATTAGTTCCTTAATCCTCTTTCCTATTTAATAACTTCTGTGCTGGTGGATAACTAGACAAAATCCCACTATTGTATTATAAATATTTCCAAAGTGCAAAATGGACAGAAACAACATGGCCACACACTCCTCTGAATATTTCTAACCTAACCTACATGAGTGCTTGTTGACTTAGGTCCTTCGCTCACCTTGTGTAAACACCTTCTTTGTAGTGCATAAAATCAGCCGTGACTTGAAAGCCGAAAGACACAGGGTTGAGCCGGGCCACAGCATCAACCATGGCCTTTTCATCATACTGTGGATGGACAAACGTACAGAGATTTGAATACATAAACGAAAAGCAAATATTGTTAGGAGGTAAAGCTATTATAGTATGAATCAAATGTCGGCAATCCAGTGTAACAGACTGTAACTGTAAGTATTCACAACAGTGACACAATGTCCCACAATGATAAGAAACTCATTTGCCTATACCATAATAGCTGCTTTTGTCTTTTCCTCTTATCGAGTTACCAACAAAGACATTGTTAACTGTACTCAATTTGTGACATTGTGGCCCAGCAGTCATTTCTTTAAGGACACAATTTCTTGCAGAATGTCACTTCACATGTATACATGTACATGTTCACTCACACTTGTTATGTTGACAACATCCAGGACAAAAGCAGCTGCAAGTGCAGGCTCAAAATGGCAACTGTCATCCTAAAACAGGATGGAAAAAAAATCATACATTGAGAATGTATTTTAAATATTGGGAAAAAAAATACACTGGGACATTACTCCAGAAAAGTCATACATAGCCTTTATAGGGATAGTCCTCCTCTGTCATAAGACCCTTGTTGTATTTGATGTACTCGAATGCCTGGCTGGGGAGGCCACTGAAACAAACCAGACAGTATTTAATAGGTTGAAGCCTTAAACGCAAGTATTCTTGTTATTACTGTAACTTATAATGTCTCATATGTTATAGCTATAAATACAAAAACTAACAACTAATGACAAATCAGTGTTACTTACCCCATGCATCCATGATTGTTGAAGTCTTTGGCACAGTCTATCAGCTGCTGCTCAGACTGATACAAAAAGCAAACTGCTTTAAGCTTTTATACAGAGCAATAATACTGTACTACAGTTAATACTACATTTAAAAAAAACCTGACAAACCACTAAGATCATACTGTAAAACAGAGATTTCCACTGTGAGTACATCTTCTAAATTATCCTAATAAGAAAGCACACCCCTTCAAATCTCTCAGCACAGATATAACCTGAAGTGCCACACGTGAGATCTATTAGATGAATGAGTTGAGTATTACTAAATAATAATAGTCAGACAGATCTCACCAGAGGTATTAACTTCCCTGTAGCGATAGCATTCACTGACTCCAAACAGCCAGTAGTAGAGAAGGTCCAACAGCTTCCACAGTGACCCTAAAGACGCAAACACAATATAACTCAAACAACTGGTAATTCACTTATCTGCCAAAGAAGCGTTATTATGGAACCCACGCAACTTCAAGGCAAGACCCGCCCTTCAATAGCATTCACATACTAATATTGGCCACACGTCCATGCTTACACAAGGTAACTTAAACTGATTTGTTCAGGTCCTATCCCCTGACCAATTGGCTATCCTAACCTTAACCACTCGAGGTCAATGCCTAACCCCAACCAATTGAGCTGCTTGGTAGGGCGGGACTTGCATAGAAGTTACGTGGGATCCATAATAACACGTCAAAGAAGCAACTCCACTCATTTTTTACATGAGGTCGATTGCTTGTGAAATAAGTTAAATAAAGTCTTCTGTATCTCTACCAGAGTCATAGAAAATTACCTGTTTTCTCTGCTGTCTTTGTCACATTATTATCAAATTAGTCAAGCCACATAAATGAATAATGTAACTATATGTTTGATTGATGTACTGTACTTGTAAATGCAACATTAGTTGCTGTTTTCAGTGCTCATATTTACATCAAAGTAGTTTAAAGTGGAAATAATGAGTGTTCTTGTCCTGTGCAATACAGCCATGGCTGATGATGAAGTCTTTCTGGCAAAAACACTGTCACAAGCCTCTGAGGATCTAAGAGTTTTGAAGTGCCTTACTCCAGGTACCTTCCGGTGGCGATGCTGCTACATTTTTACGTTACTCAAGTTGTATTTGTTTATACTGATCTTTAATACTTAGAGTTCTACTGTTCCTAACAACTATTTGTTTGTAACCGCGGTAGCAAACTGTACTTATGGCGACTCTTGCACAAGTTTTTCTCCTGTCGCTGATTGCTCTGGCATGCCCCCCAGCATGCCAAACACTTGGGGACGACGTAGCCTTCCAGCTATGAATCTCCTACACCAGAGAGGCAGTGCTGTTACTCAGGCCACCCCACTCTGCTGGATTTATCTCCACCATAGACCTGCATGAAGCAGTGAAACCTCAACCTGAACAGCATAGGCACAAGTGGAGAAGAGACAGGCGAGGAGGGGTAGGCAGCACATACGATAGGATACACTTTATTGCCCCGTATGTGCTGAAACTCTCAGTTCTATTTCCCACTATAAATTAGCAGGAAAATGAATGCATATCCCTGGATTAACGTCCTTTACCAAATTCTTGTCATCCTGGTTCTCCCTCTAGATTGTGGTTGTATTTTGTGGCAGTTCAGCACCATAATTGGATACCTGGTTTTTCACGGGAGTCACAACGTTGTCCTTCATCCTCC
Organism: Sander vitreus; assembly: GCF_031162955.1. Taxonomy (NCBI): domain Eukaryota; kingdom Metazoa; phylum Chordata; class Actinopteri; order Perciformes; family Percidae; genus Sander; species Sander vitreus. The sequence goes on from NC_135855.1 coordinate 30,233,500, forward strand.
AGTCTACAAACTCAGGATAAGGACCAGCCCTGTTGACATGACCTCCTGTAGTAGCTGAGCAGTTCTACAAGAGACCAGAATCAAAAGATTGCAATCAAAAACTTATATATGTATGAAAGCAGTATTGTATTATGTGTATCATACCTGAGGCTCTGTCAAGAGGAATAATTTCCTGAATTCCTCAAATGTCATGTCTGAGAACTGATTCAGTCCCACTAGATTTAAAAATGAACAATGCTGTAAGGACATACATGCCTTTCATAACCTTATGAAATATTTCATTTTTAAAAGAGAGCTGACTGCACCCACTGTGGTGATAATCTATACATAATGTGTTATGTGACAGATTGTACTGTACTTGTGAATGAGTGATTCCCAGCATTATGATGATCAATTTCCCTCCTATTCTCAGTGAAAATGTGGAGCCGGTGGTAATACTCCTCAATGTCATAAACCTTGTTGTGCTGCATGTGAAAAAGAGATGTGTAACAGTTTATAGCTACACAGGAAATAATTTAGGTTTTTAAAAGCTTGTTATCAAAGCATTCAAAATAAAACATATCATAAGTGACTGTGAAGTATACAGTAACTTTGTTATTATGATCATACCTGTGACATCCACTGTTTGAATCCATATTCCTCTGATAGGACACAGAATAATAAAAAAAGTTAAAAAAGCAGCCTAATAATTAACACTTCAAACTATTAAATTCAGTCCTGCACCCATTTATGAGGGAAATGTAACTTAGTACAATCACTCACAAATTGAAGGTACGCCTACATGTGCTGGATGTCATGCTTCTACCAATACAGTACTACACTCAGAGGGGATTTGTAATTTTTAATCCACTGCATTTATATGACAGCTGTAGTGACTATAGTTAACATATTAAGATTTTGCATAGAAAACATTGATGGTCTTGTAAAATATAATGCATTGTTATAGATTAAACTACCAAATAGTATATTGAATAGTTGAAAATTAGCTCCACATCGAACAACTAACAGTAAAATGATACTTAAACGTATGCATCAGTAATAATCCCATAATAACAGGGGCCATTTTCTCCATATGAGTACTTTTACTTTTATATTGCAGTTGCTACTTTTAAGGAACTGAGTTCTTTCAGAATTGTAAATGATAGAAACAAAATCAAAGTCTTAGCTATTAATCTTTATGGCAACTATTTGGAGGTGCATTCGGTGTCAATGCCTATGAGTTAGCTTCAACGAAATATTAGTGTAAGCGACAGCATTTAACAGTTTGCAACAAACAAAAAAATAAACGAATAAAAAAACGTTCAACTTCGTGACAGTTTCCTTACCTTTGGGCAAATGTAACGGTGTTAAATGAACTAAACTAAAAACGGTGCTGATGAACCAAACTACACCGACCGCCATACTTTCTCCGGACTCCAACCAGTTGTGAGAGCGTCACATGATTCGGCTTCTTTTTATATTCTCTCCCCCCCCTTTTTTTTTTTTGTTTTGTTCCTCTACATCTCCCCCCATTGTAAAACAAACTTGGCAGCCGTGGAGACACTTCTCCCCCTGAGAAAGAATAGATTTATTAACAAGAGGTAATCAGGAAAGAATACACTTTTATACAAAACTGGAAATACTACTCAAGCTGTTGAAATAGACTGAAAGATAATTCTCATACCACTGGGTATTGCTCACTGCAAACATTTGATGTGCCTGTTAAGAGGGTAAAGATTCATGTGCAAGGGTGGAGTTTAAATACAGTTCACATACTGTTCTAGATATAGATTTAATTTGAACACGTGAAAGTGGTACATGCGTGCCACTTAAGCTTTAGGTGTTTTTTTATACAAAGCCTGTAAAAAATACCTATAAATATTTTAAGAATAAGCACAATATTACTACTGTATAGGTCCTGCTAACACATTGGAGTAGACAGGATACAGAATGTGTTACACTTATAAGTTGTTTTCAACATTTGCTTTAAAGTATTATACACAGAATTTATTACAGAGTTGAACAATCATAAGGATAACACATTTCGAGGGATATGTTTTTAACACATTGCACGTTAGGAAATGCATCAGACTGCCTGTACACAATATTGTACACAGTAAATATTTCTGCTTCATTGGCAAATTGTAGAACAAAATAGTTTACATACTTTTGTGGTATATAATCCATTTCATGATTAAGGCAAAACCATAATGCACTGGCCAAAGAGGATTAACCATACAAACTATGCTCTTACTGTCTGAGTGAAGCTGGGAATTTAACTTCATGAAGTGGCGCAATATTGGTTACATCTGCTACATACACTGCCCGTCGCTTATACTGTACATCATTTTGCCCACCAAGGGAATAAGGTGATAAGAAGCAAAGCATAAAAACCCATCTCTCCAAACTGAAAACACGTTTCCCAGTTCAATCGGAAATGAGCAGGTAATGTTTCAGTTTGACTCCCAACACTTCCCTTGTGTCTTTCTCATTCAGTGGCTACATAAAACATCAGAGCACATGATTTAACTTTAGCCACCACAGCAGTTCCACTTTTTACCCGATTTATTTCTCTGACTGGAAAGTTTTAAAAAGGGTCCAAATTTCAAAACCTTAATGTTTTTGGTAATCACATCCCATTCCACATTCAATAATTAGCAGTATTTACTTTTAGTGGTGGAGTCATTTCTGCGCTGGATTCAAATCAACCAGGACTGAAATCTTAAATCTTAATACACAACTTTGAATTAACGATCATGCAGATAGTAGATTAGCAGATATTTGTATTACTTTTAACTTTGAATATCTACACTTGAGGACAAATAGGCTAAATAAATGGCTGCTATACTAATCAGGCAGAATGTTTGTATGGGGACAACTGGGCTTATGTGCAGTTTTCTCTTTGACTTTGACATCTGTGCAGAAAAGTGGGAGTTGATCATCATTAAATGTGACCCCCATTTTTCATGAATGAGAGCTTTTTATGTACTGCACGTTCCCAATAGGATATGACTAAATAGCTTGTCTGTATGCACTCTCATGTGTGTATTCTGTTTGAAAATAACTATCATAAAATGGTATTTAAGACGATAAATAACATATAAATACTCTGTAACTATATAAATAAAACCTCTCTGGGCTTCTACTCAGTCTCTAATAACGATTATACAGAACGAGTCCATTGGGGACCACATACTAGAAGGGCACAGCCTACTGTGTCTAATACAAATAATAGTATGTACATTATGATATATTGTTTCTGTACACTCCACTGCAACGGCTGCATCACCGCCTGGTATGGCAGTTGCACTGCCCTCTACAGAGGATGGTGAAACTGCTCAGCTCATCACCAGGACGGAGCTGCAATCCATGGAGCACCTCTACACCCAGCGGTGCAGAAAGAAAGCCAAAAGGATTGTCAGGGACCCCAACCACCCCTGCAGACGGTACCGCAGCATGTGCTGGTGCACCACCAGGCTCAGGGACAGCTTCATCCCACAGGCCATAAGACTGCTGAACTGTTGAGCTCATCAGTATCGTTACCTATATATACTTTTCACTTCCTGTTTTACACAGTCCTGTATACATCTCTGTATATATATATATATATATATATATATTCATTATTTATCATTATGCATACATATTTACTAGATCCTTGTTTAGTTTATTCATGTTGCAATTACTGTCTACTACAAATTTATATTATTTTATTTTATATACTTTATAGTATATACATCATAGGGATCTATGATGTATGCAGTATTTTATGTCTTAGATTGCCAATTTCTACTTGGGTGATTTTCTTTTTTTTCTTTTTTGGGGGGGACTTTTTTATGATAGTGACAGTGTATAGACAGGAAAGGTGGGAGAGAGATGGGGGATGACACGCAGCAAAGGGCCTTAGGTCGGATTCAAACCTGGGCCGCTACAGGTCACCCCTCTTTTTATATATATTTAATGAGCATTGTTGGTCGGAGCCTGAGATCCAAGATTTTCATTGCCAACAACTGCTTCTCTGGAATTGTAATAAATAATGCAATAACTTGAAACTTGATCAATATGAGGTTTGATTTGATTGAGAGAGAGAGAGAGAGAGAGAGAGAGAGAGAGAGAGAGAGAGATCCTCTTCATGATGAAGTTTTGGGCTCGATTCTTAGAGATGCGTCGTAAAGGCTCTCCTCATCCAGTGCTGAACTGCTGTCCAGCAAGTACTTTGCAACCTAAAGCAATAGTGAACATAGACAAAACTCAAAATGAGTGTCTCAAGATGCCATATATATCTGAAACAAACTGAAATGTAAGCTGTATACTCAAAAAAAGAAAATAAAAAAAAGAAACAATTCCCATTAAGCAAATATACAATTATGTTGTCTTTATCATTGTCAGGTCGTCACAGGCAATCACTGAGTAGCAATCAAAGATGCACATTATTCCTAGTAGCTTGTGGATCATACATTTTAACCTTGCCTCCTACATGCCGCCACTTTATTCTGGTTAAACAGAAAAAAATACAATAAGTTTGTTGATTTTTACAATTTAATTGGCCAATTTTGAGTACTGTTAAGGGAAATACCTTTTATTGAACAATACAGACTTATATCAATAGGAAGACTAAAATGACTTTGCAAAAATAGTAAAGTAATACCGCCAAACATGTCATCAAAGTCCTGAAAAAAAGTATAAAATATACAATACAACAATACCGACAAAAAGATAACCTCACCCTCACCTTTGGTTGATAATCAATCTTGTAAGCCGTTTGCTGAAATTGCCGTATTTCTCTTATAATGTGAGATATCTGGAGACAAATGAAATTAAAAAAATATAAGACAGAAACAATATTAAAGCGCATGTTATTGTGTGTACTTCAGTACACTGGTGTCCTACCATTCTCATCTTGGAGAAGTTGACCAGGTTGTCCTCGGTGTAGTTGGGTGTTCCCTCCTCGATGAAGGCCAGGTCAGTCAGGTACATTCCCAGGTAGGGAACACAGGGAGGGTCACAGCTGAGGACGAGACACGTGACAGATATAGAGTTATAGTACGCAAACGTAAACAGGAATATATAAAACTTCTCCACCACAATGTGTGAGCACAGGAAAGTAAAACGCTCTAAATACTTACTTCTTCAGAGCTTCTCTCAGGTTTTTGAAACGCCCCTCTGATGACACCAGCTTCTGTAACTTGTCGATCACAGTCTTTGTCTAGAAGATGGAAAAGCAAAAATGTAATGGAAATCGTCTCAATCTTTATTAAAGTTTTATGAACTGAGGACAATTCTATTCAAAATTACAAATATGAGCCTCCCTAAGAGGAAATTGTCTTCCCTTCATTTGGTTTCATTTACTAAATTCCCTGTTTAATTTTCTATACAATTAAAGTTATTTAAAAAAAAAAAATGAAAGTTTGAATTGCTCACTATGGCTCGAGGAAAAAAGCTAAGGAATAGTTTGCCATTTGGAGAACTGAGTAGATCGATACTATTTTTTAGCCTACGCTAAATGTGAAGCCAGAGCCAGGAAAAACTTATCCTAGCATAAAGACTGGACACAGCTAGCCAGGCTCTGTCCAGCACCTCTAAAGCTTAATCATTAACCAATTATATCTGGTATGTTTAACCCGTCCAAAAAGCAACGCTTAAAAACGGCAAGTTGGGATTTTACGGGGAGTTGTGTGCTGAAACGATTTCTGGGAGCAGTGACTTCCCGGAGTCTCCGCTGGTTGCTTGGCAACCTCACAGTGGCAACAAAACTCCAGGAAGTTACTGCCAGAAACAGCGCGGCGCTGCACTTCAAGTTACACAAGCGCTTGTGCTGGTTGAGATTGCTGTTAATAGCCTCATTTCACTCAGGGGAAAAATGTCAAAAAGACAACAAAGTTTGCTTAACTTTTTCAAATACGTTGGATCCCAAACGAGCAAAAAAAAGTTTCTGCCGATCAAGAATGTGGAGACCACGGTGGGGGTTAATTTAATAGTCCGATGGATAATTGCTGCTTGTGAAAACGATTGTTGCAGTGTATCTTTTTACATTTCGCACTGATGCAGTCCATGTTCTGAAATAAAAATAAACATTGCCCTGATGTACACACAGCGTTTAGGTTTTTTTAGTCAGAGAAGCTACGTAGGCAGTGTAATTAGTTTTTTGTTCCGTTACCTCCAACCCCCGTTTTGAGTCGCCGGATCCACCCCCCCTCTGTGCTCCGGGACCTCCCACTTTACAAATTAAGCACTGATTATATTTGGTAGTGTACAAACATTAGAGTGGTATCAAACTTCTCAAACTATTCCTTTAGGGCCAGCTGAACTTGATTGTGATTACTTGAACAATTAAGCTATAACCTGAAAGTGTTGCACCCAGTTAACTTCACGTTGGAAGAAAATGTCAGAAATGTCTGATACCTGCTTGGAAACTTTAAGCCAGGTCTTCTTGAGGCGGAAGACAGAGCTGCGGTTGAGAGAGGATGTGATCTCCAACATGGCGTTGTAGTTGTGGAGGCAGCGACAGATGTCAGCCACTGCCACCCATTTCTCAATCACCCCCACTCGCAGGTTGACATCGTCCCACTGCAGGATCTCTGTGGCGATCCTGTTGCTGATCTGACAAAAAAAAGAGAAAAATACGTAGATAGATAGATAAATTCTATATCTATCTATCTATAATACACATTTATCTTTTTTAATCACAATACCAGACTAAACACATACATCGTTGAAATGCTTGGTTGTTTTCATAATGTAGGGAGTTCTCTCATTCTTGTCATTCTTCATCCAGCCTTGACCAAAGAACTCCCTGCAGAAAAAAATATTTTTTTCAAATAATCAACAATGGAAAAACACACCAAAATGCACTATGTGTGCTTCCCTTCACCCTCCCACTCAGCCTTCATCATTTTTATTGTATAGACCAAGTGCCTGTGTTTGTGCGTTTGTGTGTGCATGCACGTACACATGTACTGTATGTGTGTGTACTCACTCGTATGGGATGACTTTGAAGACCAGGTGGTCGAGCAGTGTGAGTTGCTCAGCTATCTCCAGGGCAGAGTGGCTCTCAAACGGCTCAGTCTTACAGTCCTCCATGGCCTGACACAAAGACATGCAGTGAAAAGCATTATCACAACTAAAGCACAAATCATTTCAACAGGACGCACAGTCATTTCAAGAGGTAAGAGGGTTTATTTTATACTGAAAGGGCTTTTGTAATCTTTCTCTCACCATCTGCGTGATCTCTTCCAGCGTGACCTGGTTGTCTCCAGGGTCCTCCTGAGTGAGAGTCCTACATGCAAAAAGAGAAAAGTGTCATTATTTGACAGTTTTGTCCATAATTGCCATTACCTGAGTAGACATAAATAGATTTGACCTGTCCAAAAGTGCCCAACTTTTTACTGGTTACAAGCACTTTTGGCTTCAGCTCCTCGGGTTGATAATGTTTAGTATCAATAGGGCATGCTGACAGGTTGGTTGGATCGCACACCATACTGGCGTTTCGCTCTAGTTTTGCCATGCTGTACCAATGTAAAAGCCTGTTCTGTCTTTCCTGGAGGAACAGAAAATACTTAATGGATATTCAGAAACTGCTGCACAGAAGAAAAGAGGAAATGTTTCTATAGTTTCTGTAGGTCCACTGTCAGTGTCCATGTACATTCTGTGTAGGTCCACCAGGGCTTAGATTTAGGCCAGGACCTGTGATCTACTGTATCTCCACTTGCAGTTTTTATTACCATGACTTCAGTTGGCATCAGAAATACGTTTTTCTACAGGAAGCTGACAAACAGATGTGTCAAATACAGTATGACTGTATGTGTGATGAAGCGTTGATTATAGAAACCCAACCTGATGATGTTGGCAGCTGCCTTTCTTTCCTGTGTCAGGAGCTCTGGGTCATGCATCACCTCCTCCAGGAAGCCAATTACCCGCATCTTCAGCTCTGTGTTCAGCTCAAAGTCCTGAGGACATACACAGGAACAACAGCAGAGTTTGGTTGAAAGTGTTGTTTTTCTTCTGCAAATGCATCCAAAAGATATATTGAAACAAAGAACGATAGAAGGGAAGGTGAACTTTACCTGCGAGTGTTTGGAGACCCAGTGACGCAGCACATTCAGGACTCTGTTTGTGGCAGCTCTCCTGATAACAAACTCTTTATCCCCATTCCTCTGGTCTGTAGGAAAACCTGGACCAAAGTGACAGCCAACTAAATTCCCACACCACAAAGCAATGAGCTGTGTGATGTCACCATTACCTTTACCTGAATACTGGTTATTTCCTTTACATTTTGTTATTTTGCTTCCAGATACAGAAGAAAACTGTTTATCTATTTAAATAACAGTTTTAATAACAAATGATGTATGTATGTAAATATAAATGCCGTTGCCAGAGTCATATGTGTATCCTCCTCATTCCCCCAGACTTTACTCTTGCTGTGCAATGTTTCTAAATATTACAGTACAAAGTACAAAAACTAACAGCATTAGGGATGTGGTGTGGATGAAGCCAGCATATTACAGTAACCTGCATACAGGAAACTTGAGCTAGGCAGTGAAAAAACAAGTAGTTTACAGTTGATCACTTAGTAGTTTTGCCACATGCAGAACAACAATCACCTGTAGTTAAATCAATGAAAAAAATGCAACTTGTTCACTTGGTAAAATTATCAGTTTGTTTCCTAATACAAGAGTGAATATAAAGTTATATTATTATAATAATAATAATAATAATAATTAAAGCTGCAAGCAGCGATGAACGGGCCCTCGCCTTCTTGCAGTCAGGGGTACTGGCAGATGCAACATCACATGTAGACCACACATTCTAAGTTTCATGTAAATCGGAATAACTTTTGCCAAGATACAACCGTTCATGTTTTAACAGCCACCTACAGCAAGTTGTTCCTCCATAACCTGCGCATTGTTTTAGCTATCAAAATTCTTTTGATAACTTTTAGTCACGAGGGTCCACCGAGTATATATCCAAGTTGTCGTGCAGATTGGACTCACGGCCCAGGAGGAGTTAGACAAAGTATGTTTCCCATATATCGCGATGTGGCTAATTAATAAAGAAAATTCTAACAGCGCCATCTAATGGCCGATTCACTCTAAATTTGGCATGGATGCTCAAGCCCCTATGCGGAACAACTGTGTCATGTTTGGTGTCAATCGGAATAAATCTTGGTAAGATACGCAACTTCCTGTTTCGACAGCCCCCTCCAATATGGATATTAAATCTGGTGAAGATCGGAGCAACTATGTCCAAGTTAAGGCCTTCCACGCATTAGGGGGTGCTATGGAGCCCGCTTACAGGTATGGGCCAAATCGCTGTACAGTCTCGCAAAGCTCCCAGGTGTTTATGTGGGCGCCAATTTTTGTGAGTTTTCGTATATATTGAGGCCGTCAAAAATGTGCCCAAGTGCTAAAACCAATTAGGGGGCGCTATAGAGCAACCATACCACTCCCAAACCTAAATGTGAATTCAGATGAAAGAGTTTACTATTGTGCTCATGACGGCAAAATCTTGAGAGGTTTCGTGCATCCTAAAGTCCTCAAACAAGTGTTTGTAAAATGAAGATTTTTACACGAAAACCAACATTTCGGAAATTTTAGAATATTGTAATTTTTTCTAAAACTAGCACCATGGACTTGAAGATGAGACCTATGTTCCCTCAAAAGTTAGTATATTAACTTATTACTTTTGTCCAATTTAAGGCGTACGTTAGGGGGGGAGCCCAATCACTACAGAACTTTGCAATTTTCACCAGTTGTGACATGTGTGCAAATTTTTGTGAGTTTTCGTGCATGCTAACCCCCTCAAAAATGCAACGAAGAATTGGGAAAAATAATAATAATCTGACCAAAAACAATAGGTTCCTTTGGGCACCGTTGGGGCCCTAATAACAACAATAATATGAGTTAATTGCACTGAAATGAACAGAGGACTTTCCATTTCTAATTTACTTGGAGGCCACCTTGTGGTAATGAGGCATAAAACTGCTTTATGCTTTATGTCACTATGGCTAAATATCCAACCAGAAATACAAAGTCATAATCAAGAAGTTTTTTTGTGGTGATTAAACTAGATTTGAGCTACTGTTTATGCAATCACATTACAGTACTTTACTTTTAATTCCATAATAGTCCTCAACAAGCCTCTGTATTGGTCAACAGAAGTAGCATCCCCTCATGTGACTGACCTGTGCTGGCAAGCGACATACGACGGTACTTTTCCTTGGTTGGTGTGCCTTCATTGGCACCAGCGGTGGCAATGGCGAAGGCCGAGGCAGCAGAAAGGGCACTGCGGTTATTGTCCAGCTCCCGGCAAGATGACACCACCATGCCATTGTTGAAGGAAAACAGGGAAAACTCTATAGATAGGGAAACAAAACACCAATATTACAACCCTTACAGCAGAGATCTTCAACAGGGGGTCCGGGACCCTTAGGGGGTCCTCAGAGTTACTGCAGGAGGGCACCAAGTTATTGTTTAATCATTTAAAAAATAAAATATGTCTGAAAATATACCAAAACAAGTTTGAAGTTTGGGGTCCCCTGCTGGAGCTGCTACCCCCGCGACCCGACCCCGGATAAGCGGATGAAGATGGATGGATGGATGGATGGATGGATGGATGAAAATATACCAAAACATGAGTCCAATATATTATTTTTTTATTTACACAACATTGCCTATAGGTAAGATAGCCAGAAGGATTCACTGTGCGTATGTTTAACATTAAAACATGATGTATAAATATATGATTATGTCAATATTTATTATTTAATAGCTTAGTATTGTATGCACCATAAAGAGTTATGTATAAAGGTATTAGGCCGCCCTACGCATTATTGTAGGCCCAGGTTAATATGCAACTCAATTTTATACAATATGTAGTAGGGGGTCCCTGCTCCGTCTCACTTTCAGCTAAGGGGTCCTTGGCCTAAATAACGTTAAAAGATCCCTGCCTTACAGTAAACATTTCCAAGCCTCTGACAGGATATCGCTGAAATGGAAATTAAGGGTGGCTCATCAGTGAGGTGATTAAAGGTGATTTGATTCCTTATGTGAAGTGCTGTGGATAAATACTATATATATGTATATATGTATAATTAAACTAAGTTGTTGACCAGCGGAGGGCAACAGAGAGCTAAAACAGACCCAGCACAGAGTGTCCTGCAGCTCGTGGCAGTGACGGTGTACACTCCACTGTGTCTGCCTCTGCCTCCCTCCTTCACTCCCTCCCTTCCTCTCTGCCTTCCTCCGTTCAGCTGGGGGCGGTTTAGAAGAACATGCACATCGTTGCTAAGGTACAAGGTTTCCTTCCACCTACTCACACAAGGCACTGGCTTCCCTTGTATCCAGCACCGTGGGAAGAGAACACACTGGGGATGAATTGTGCCTGACTACCTACGGGGTGGATGCCCCCTATCTGTGCGGTATGGGGAGGGCCAGGAGGATGTGGGTGGTTTTTATCAAGACCTTATTTGGCTATAGTTACGTTTGTCATTTTCTAAAAAAAAAAGTTTGCTACAGTCCACTGCAGCAGGGTTTATTTAACTCTATGAGAGAATTACTCTTCTCATCTCAACCTCTTTAAACCTCTCACGCACAATCTGACTCTGCTGGATGGTCAAAATAGATCTGAAACTCACAACCTTATGCTTAGCTTAACACAAAGATTGTGTAGCAAAATCTGTTAACTTATTAACAACATGTTGAGGATTTACTTGGGGTTATTTACATATATTTGCTGACATGAGACTGGTATCTTCTCATCTAACTCTGCAAGAAAGTGAATAAGTTGAACTATGGCTTTCAGCTTGATACTTCTGTGTAGTCACTACTACACCGTCACTGCTGGCTCTTGAACAGTAACCTGTAAATGAATGCCAACTGGTGTTACTTCTGCTTCAGGTCTTTTCAGTGCAGTTCCACTGGACAATTGCTCTTTTTAGATTTCATTTCAGTTTAACTGCTCATTTTATATTATGTGGTTTTTAAATCCTCAGCAATCTGCCAGTTGGAATGATTGTTCTTGATATTGACATGATCTGTTATTATTGATTTGATTTTTTCATATTCTAATTCGCCAAGACACTCCACTGCAAGTACTCTATGTCACTAGCACAAAGAGCTAAGCTACTGTAGTTTGCCAGCTTTTACATTCTTGCCAACTACTTTGTTTTTTAACTAGTGGGTTGGGATTCAAAAGTAGATCACAAGATGTTCCAAAAGTGTCTCAGAAATAGAACCCCTTAAACAGAACATTAGGTCACAACACAATGGCGGAGAGACAAAGTCATACTGCACCAGAGTTTTTGGACTTGACGTTCTTGGGTGTTGATGGTGATTTGGGAGGAGACATTTCTGCTTCTGCTTCGTCACTCTGACTCGGCTCCCCATCGCATTCCTCTCTGACACACAGATCTGGACAAAAAAAGTTTTTCACTTCAAGAGAAAAAAGGCAGCAAAGAAGAAGAAGAAGAAATGTATGGGCATAACTGTTGGGTTGGGCTTGGGGGTAGCTGGGAATGGTGAGATTGGGGCAGATGAAAAATGAGCAAAATTTTAGGCTGAAAAAGAAACCTTTCAAATCTTTATGGTCAATAATTATGGTCAGTTTCATCTTATACCATTGTTATTAAAACATTTAAATTGGATTTTAAGTATAAAAAAACAGGAATACATGTACTGCTGTTCTTTTGCTGTTCAAGGCTCAAAGGATACTGTTAAAAGAAGCTGATTATATTTTCTTTTAGACCTCTTACATATGCATAACATACATCTGTACCACTTTTAAGCTTAATGGGATAGACAGTAAAAGTTGCTCTAGTATGAATAGAGGATACATACAAGATGCGAGCATCACAGTGGGCTTGTAAAAATCCTACCACACTACAAGTGAACCTCATTAAAACTGAGCAAAATCCCTTGGACAGTGATTCTGACCTTGCTTGTTGAGGACAGACTCCTCAGCTTTGCCTTCCGCTTTGGTCTCTCCCTCATCGGGGATTTTGCTGGCCACGGTGCTAGACACATAGAGCTTGTTGATGTCGAGGGTGGTCTTACTGAAGGGTGACATGGTGGAGTGCATGCTTGCATAGCCATTGGGAGAACAGCTGAGTGCAGCCAGGTCCAGGGCTTTGCCCCCTGTGATGATGGGGATGTTGAGCGAAAGCTTGCGACGGCGGTTGGGCGAGGACGTCTTGGTGATGGAGAGAGGAGGAGGGGAGGAGAACTTGCGGCTGACACGCGGCGATGTGGGTGGCTCGCCATAGAGGAGTTTGTTGCTCTGGCTGCTGGCAAAGAAAAGCTCCAAAGAACTGCAGGAAAGGAGAGAATGAAAGACAGGAGAAAAAGACAGAAGGATGAACATTAAGTAGAGAATTTCTCACTACTAAACTACTAGTTGTTTCCGGTGACCTGAATAGGAAAGAGAGGATAGGAGAGAAATAGTGATAATGGGAGTGCATGGTGTACTTGGTATCTGTACACAGAAGCAGAGAGGGACCACATAAACCATAGGGCTCTTCGGGAGCTCCTGCCTCTTTTATTTAAGCTACATTGTTTAAGACAGCATCCTCCTTGCACTGAGAGCCACCCCCTCTGAAGGCCTATAAATAGCATGTCAAGTGACAGTGTGGGAGGCACGGGTGCTGCCAACAGCAACCAGCCCAGGGGAGGCCCACAGAGACATGGGGAGAGAGAAACAGAGAGAAAAGGGAAGCCAGAGAGAGATGGAGAGAGAGAGAGAGAGAGAGAGAGGAAAAGTGTGAGAAAGAGACAGAGGTGCAGTGCAAAAAAAGCAGGGGCAAAAACAGTGAGACTGAGAGGGAGGGGGCGAGAGAGGAGCAACATAGTGGATATGGATTCCACCATAGGGCTACTGACTGAGAGTGGGCGAATGGGAAGCCTCCAGCCCTGTATGGTGTTAGCTGCTGCCATGTTGTGTCTCCTCTTCTAAATTTGCAAAACAGCAAAAGAAAGGAGATGAGAATGGTAAAGATGAGAATGGGGAGGCTGGGAGTATAGACTAAAGGAGAGGGAGATAAGGGGGAGTCAAAAAGAAAATGAGAAAGTCAAAGCTCGAAAAGCAAAGTGGAGAGTCAAAAAACAACACAAGTAAAGCGGGAAAGAGGAAAAACGAGAAGAGATAACTAAGCAGGAGAAGTGAGAGGAGTAAGACAAAAAGAAGGAAGGAGAGAGGAGGAGAGAAGAGCAGGGTCTGGGTGCAAAACACCACCATCAATATTTAATACCGTACAGCTGCTGCAGATGATGGGAGAAAGGGAGAGAGGGAGGGAGGGAGGGAAAGAGAAGTCGAGGAGAGAGGGAGAGGGTGGGGTCCTGCAGCAGAGTGAAGGGTTGCCATGGTGACAGCGCAGCGGAGAGAGGAATGGTCAGACTGGTGGAAAGAAAAAGAAAAGTGAGAGAATGGAAAAGGGTAAAAGAGTGGAATGAGAAAAAAAGGGGGTTAGGTAGAGGTGGGTGGATGCAGGACCCAATTAACTGTGATGGTGGACAGAAGACAGAGGAGTGGATGTGTTGGTGTGACCTCTCACTGCCTCTCCTCTAGTCGCTTCTCACCTGGATAGGTTATGATAGCATGATGGGCTGCTTACAGACAGCCCACATGAGAGCAAACACAAATCCAGACACCGGGGAAGTCCCACCTTTTCACTGCACCATTACAGCACTGTTGCTGCACCCTCAGGACAAAATTATGTGGAAATGTAAAACTTTGTTCCTTTTTCAGGTGTCACTAGCTACATAGTCTCGCTTTGCCAGACTCTCCTCCAAACTCTCCACTCCACATAGCATTCGGAGATGGGAGGAAAACGTGCTCTGGTTTAATGGCATTTCTTTAAACCAATCACAATCATCTTTGGCGGTGCTAAGCACCAGAGAAAATCCGCAGTGCCGCTGCAAAATAGGCTTGGAAGGAACTTGTTTTGGTAGAACGTGTACGTTTAAAAGTTGTTTTAGTAATGCAACAGAAAACTCAGATTGGACAGAGAGTCTAGCTAGCTGCCTGGATTTACCTTGCAGATATCTGAGAAAAGGTTAACCATAGTCCTCATAAATCGACCAGAGTTTAAAATGCCAACACAAAGGAAGCCCAAGGCAATGGATATCCAGCCTAAATGAGTGATTTTCTGGTGGAAACTGAGCAACTCCTGAAGTGAAACGTCAAGGATATAGACTACTAGCTACATGGATTGGCCATTCGGACTAATAAGATCTATCTTTGTAGCAGTGTTTGCAACTGGTACATCAAAGTTAAAGGTTTTTTTATGAACTAGAGCTTAAGACGTTCCCACAATCCACAGACTTGGAATCAAAACCAAGCATACCGACTATAATGTAAATATGAGGTGAAGAAATGTCATCTTGGCATAATAAATGACCAAACAAATAAGACAATGTGTACACACAGATTAAGCAAAACAAGACATAAAATGTTGGATTCACAACAGAAAGGTGCCACCTTTAAACTTTCTATATTAACCTGCAACTAAAATATGGTAGTGGGGACAATTTCATACCAGTGAACACATAAAATCCCTAATTAAACCTCTTGGAATTGCCTCACTCAGGGGATCACTCACCGTGCAGGGATGGCACTGATGGGCTTCTTGTAGATGGTGATGAGCTTGTCCAGTACTACGTCAGCACTAGTGAAGACGCGGTAGGAGTGGAGGAAGGTGTTCAGGAAGTCGATGGAAAGGAAGCGCAAGTCGGTCAGCCTCTCCAACAAACGCTCCACGCTGGCATAGCGGATCTGCAGCACCTTGCAGGAGTTCATCATCTTGCTGAAGCGGATATCGACATCATCGCAGTACAAGCTGGTGTCTGACCTGCGTTCGGGTTTAACTGAGGTTAGGAATGCGACTCACAGGGATTTAGCTCCCAGTACTTATGCAGCCCACCTCCAGTTAGTACACATTTCTAGTCACATGTGGGTCATTGGGGAGAGCATTAACATTGCTATGGGTTGGGTATATCCCCACTGGAAAAAAAACACTTTAAAATCTATGAAATAATCAGTGTGTGTGTGTGTGTGTGTGTGTGTGTGTGTGTGTGTGTGTGTGTGTGTGTGTGTGTGTGTGTGTGTGTGTGTGAGAGACCTTGAAAATGAGGAGATCTTTTTAAATTATACACATGTCTGGTTTTCACTTTGAATGGCTGTTTGAAGGCTAATGGTTACATTAGGTTTAAGTCAGGGTTAGGCATGTAGTGATGGTTAGGGTTAGAGCATGGGAATTATGTTATGTCATTGAGGGCCCTTACATGTACAAATGTGTGAGTTTGGGCACACATGTTCATGCATTTTTCATGCATTTGTCATGTATTTATGTAATGCTAATCTCTGTTTTGGCATGTATAATGTATGCATTTCTGCACGGTAGCAGACTCTCACTTAATCATCTGTGGCACGGAGACTTTACTGTTTTCCTCAAAGGCGTTCATCATCAGACCATTGCAGCGGATGTTGTCTATGCACTGTAAGGCAAGCAGACAGAGAAAAGGCTCTCTGTGAGTATAACAAACCAAGGGGGTGAGTGAGTTCTACCCCTAACAGCCATAGGAGTTGTTCTGTTCTAATCTTGGTAATACATTTGCAGTGTACAGTCTTAGCTCTAATTTTAGTTTGAGTTCATCTAATGATGCTTAAGTCAAATCAGCATTTCACACTCCTGCTGTGAGTTTGGATGGAACATGTTCAGTCTTATCACGCAGGTAAGGACACGTACCTGGCTGATGTCACTTGTCCACGCTGTCTTCTCCTGTCGGGATGAAGCCACCAGGATGATGGTGTAGGTCTGGACGTCTTTGGGCTCTACCATCACTTTAAAATCCAGATGCTCTGTGTCCTGCCCACTCCGCTCCCCTTTGGCTGCAAGGCACAAATTCAACAACCTTCATTTTACTATGACAGGGGGAAAAAAAAAAATATATATATATATATATATATAACTGAGAGCAAACACTGTAAGAAGAAAGAGGAACTTACAAAACAACAGAAATGATGAAATAATAAAAAAAATTACACTTGAGTACACTAAGTTCAGTAATTGTTTTCTTTTTTATGTTGACTTATACAGTACATTCGGAATTATTTAACATCAAATGTCTGAAAGAGCCTGACAATTAGGAAAAACCCCATCCTATGAGAATCTATCTATGATTATCAAAAACCTGCCTTTACACTGAATGAAAGCCTTCTCCTTCTGAAGATGAAATCCCTACAATCATTTAAAGGCCGCAGCAGATATGTGTTTTCCATCTGCAGCCTCTAATTTAGAAAGAGTGGCATGCAACCACACTATTAATCCCAATGATCCATTGTGGTTTCTTGATTGAATCCTGTGAAACCAGTCAACAATTATGAATGTGAATGTTTTGGTTGAATTTCATGGTGGTGAATCAAGAAATAATATCTTCTACAGCTCTCTCTGGATAGTCATGTGAACAGGATTATTATGGAGGATTGTCAGTCTTTGCACCCAAAGGGCTCAGAAAAACTTCACTCATCAGAAAAGGAATGTAACATGTTATTTATCTGCAGTTTATTATACTGAATTATTCTAAATGCTCACTGTTTGCTATACCCCACAGTTAATAGTTACTATGGGAATGAAAGGTAGAAATGATGCAAGTGCTCGGTCTCAGGGTAACATTAGGGAAATACTCTGCACAAAATAGTACAATTACAATTTTGATCAGTGACTGTTATACGGTTTGTCTTTGGTAAATTTGTAATTATTCAGAGAATGTGATGCAAAGTCCAATAGTTTATTGAGCTATATTAACAGAAATCCTCCATAGCTTTATGTTTCAACTACTACTTACAGTACATACTGTATTAAAAATATATTAAGAAACATTTAAAGTAGCTTACACTCATCGTCTGTCCCCTCTGGCTCCTCCATCAGTGTGCAGTCAATGAGAGAGACCACTCCATTCTGTAACAGGGTTAAAAGGTCACAGTCAGTTTGATACCAGCTCATAGACTGTGGAGGCGTCTGTATGCTTTTAAGGAAATCTTAACAAATGCTGCTGAAAAAGGTACTGACTTTGTTAATGTCTACACCAGGGCCATTTAAAACCTGGGTCAATGTTATGATTTGATGTGACTAAAATATTTTTTGGAGAAAAGAAGATAAACTAGATGATTATTATTTTATGTATATATCATATTATACTTGATAATTATCAATTTATGTTACGTTACGTTATGTCATTCTATGCCTCGTTGTGTACTTTTATTTAAAGAGATGTATATTATGTTATCATGCTTGATAATGAACAAACACACACATATGACCGATATATCAAATTTGAAAGACTGATGGTACATGACAGTTGTCAACAATGTCTCACCCCTCAAATTTGGAAATCTTAATTCCAAACTCCCAAATAGCTTGAAATAGGTTCTATCACTTTAGAAAAGGTTTGATTCATTTTATAGGACAATTTAAGAAAAGTCTACCTCAATTTATTGGGTTGTAAATTTTGTATCAGGTCCTGATTACAATCCTACTGTACCTTAGTGATGTGAAGTTTTCCACCGGAGCCTCGGGTACAAATGATGAGATGTTTGGAGAAGAGGAAACACTGTCTCTCGCCTTCTTTCTTCAGAGACAGAGAGCCCAGTCGGCCTCTCGTGATCTTCCCTTTCTCGCTCATCGGGACCTGGATCAGGGAACCTGTGGAGTGTCAGCATCACGCATGCACGCACATGCACACACACACACACACACACACACACACACACACACACACACACACACACACACACACACACACACACACACACAAAATTTGACTTCGATCTTGATCTTATAATTAGTGTTTAACCTGCGAAAGCCTTTTATTGGAATAATTTAATGATGTGTGCATCAGTAATAATTGTTTTCACGTCTGCAGAGATAGAGGAAGGTGTCGAACATCTTGGTGAGAACAGAAAAGACTGCAGAAGAGATGTGTGAGTATGATGATTTAATGTATGTAGAAGAATAATTATTTAATTGTAATACATTCCTTCTTTTGTCAGTGTGACAACTAACTGCCCCTAGGGTATATTGTTTTGCACAGGTCAGTCACTGGTGGCCAGCATGCTTATTGCTCTTCAATTTAAAATACACATTTGTGCATTTGTGTTTAAGTCATCCTATACGCTCAGTTATGCAACAGTTTCCATGAAGACACTGCATGGTGTAGCCAGACTTGATTCCACAGCACTGTGGAGTAAGGTCTGGCAATGCGAGACTACAGCGGTATCAACGGTGATGCGTTAACTTACTGACGTACATACAAAAAGTGCTTTTGATATCAGGTCCTCTGGAAAGCAGTGTGCAGTTACTGAGGCTAAGCTAGCTGCTGGATGGTCCGTAAATCCCTCCAAAATGTCAGGCTTGTTAAACCACAACATCTGGTTTTCTATTTCTACCAAATGTTAAATACAACAAAATGTGCAGTGTGGGCGCCCAGATAGCTCAGTTGGTAGAGAGGGCACCCATATATAGAGGTTTACTCCTCAAAGCAGTGGGCCCGGGTTTGATTCCAGCCTCCAGCCCTTTGCTGCATGTCATTCCCATTCTCTTTCCCCTTTCATGTCTTCAGTTGTCTTGTAAAATAAAGGCCTAAATGCCCCAAAAATAATTTGACAGAGCTGGCCTGAGTAACACGAGAAATGCATTATTTTTGCTTACTTACCTTGCCTAACAAATGTCTGACTGGTGTCCAGCAGAACTTCACAACCCTCCACAATCATCCGCTCAATAGCTAGGTTCTTCCTGATGTTCTCCGTCTCACTCACCTCATCATGCATGATTCTGAAAGTACAGAATTAATTCAGGTACTTCACAGCTGTATGTTCAATTCCTTGACAAAAGAGTATCCCTCCACAAAATCACTACATGAATCTGATCGACATCTCTGTATTAATGTATACACACTGAGTTGTAACATATGATGTAGCACAACATACAATATATTTTCAATTGCTTAATTGATTGGCTGAAAGTAGAATTACCTGGAAAGTTCCTCCAGTTTTGACTTAGCGTAGTCTAAACTGTTTCTCTCCACATGTTCATGGGGGGTGTGAGCCAGCAACTCATGCAGCGTCAGGATGTAACGAGGGATCTGAGAGAGAAAAGAGAAAGATGTTTGACACACTTATTGAAATTGGTATCTTTAACATTTTAGTGTTAACATGTACACAAGAGATTTCAAGCTTTTTAAAAAGCAGTGTCAAGCATCTTGACTCTAATGAAAACTGGAAATGTGTTGGTCATGAAGCCTGAAAGACAGAAAGCTCATCTCGTTTACCAGAGAGCTAGACACTTTTGTTCACTTTCACCATAAAACACTATATTTCCTTTATTACCACAACATACTCTTTTATATCTTAACTTCAAACATGACTCTCAGCAGCATTGTTCTGCTGATAATGTAGCTTTAAAAAACCCAAATTGTTATGTTAAAGTGCTACAACTGTTTGCATGTCATCTCATTACTGAAGATTTATATGGGGACATCACACAATGGTCCAATTCTTATAATTATTAACTTTTTTATAACAGCCAAAAGTTGGAAAGATAATGCATTGATGCACTTTGGCTTTTAATGTTACAACTGTTGCCCTGACAAGGGAGCCACAATTAAAAGTCAACAGTTTATACTTAGAGTTTTTCCAACTGCTTACACACGTTTTCAAAACTATGTCTCCTTTTTTCAAAACTCTACACACAATTCCCAAAACTGCACACACAAAATGCAAAATGCCTCACATCTCCTTCAAAATGAAACACTGCATTCAAAATACCATAAACACATCTCAAAATGAAGTATTTGCATCAAATGGCAAACACTTTTTTCATAATAGTAAATCTTTGGATATACCATGTAAGCTCTTTTGTCTTTCATAGGCCTATATCTACATTTACAATGTTCTAGAGAGAAAGTAATCTGCTTAGAGGAGTTGAAAAGTGCACTGTAAACAACAATGTAATGTTACAGTAAAACAGAAATGATTTATTGGACAAAACATCACGTTTGTAAGAGTAGCACAGTGTTGTATACAGTAGCATGAAACAAGAAAACAAAACTACAAACCAAAGGTATCATTTTTAGAATAAAGAATATGTGTGTGTGTGTGTGTGTGTGTGTGTGTGTGTGTGTGTGTGTGTGTGTGTGTGTGTGTGTGTGTGTGTGTGTGTGTGTGTGTGTGTGTGTTTGTGTGTGTGTGTGTGTGTGTGTGTGTGTGTGTGTTGTGTGTGTTTGTGCGTGTTTGTGTGTCGGGGCGGGGGGGGGGGGATTGTATGCACTTTGTGCAAAACAAAGTCTGATTGATTTGTAATGCTGAAATAGTCATTAGATAGTTGCATGCAGTATGGACGCCATTGTAAAGCTACTCAAGATGGGCTTCTCTCATTGGTCAATCCGTGGTTGATCACATGATGTATAAGTGTGGCCCTGATCTCATCAGAGATGGCTCTCCTTCATCCTCTTCTTTCCTCCTCTTCTTCCTCCTCCTCCTCCTCCTCCTCCTCATTGTCGTCCCCTGTCTCTCCCTCCTCCTCTTCTTGCTCTCTGTCTATTGTTGGCATTAGTTGTTCAAAACAGGTAATCTGACCTTTGACCTCTGTATAGGCCTATACTAAAGCAGTGATTGGTTAGTGATCAGTTAAGCATAATGTGTTTCTACATGTGAGGAGTGTGTGTGAGCCCTGGTAAATAAGTGTAGCATTTTGATTGGTTGTGTTTAGAAAAGGAAAGCAAGTCACTTCCTGTTAGATTTGTGTGTCTTAGGTAGAGAATTGTGTGTAATGTTTTGAAAAAAGTGTTTTATGCAATTGAAAACTGAGTGAAAGGCTGAGAAATAGCTTATGGTTTTGGAGATTTGCTGTGTAGTTTTGCACTTTGAGTGAGAGGTTTCAAAAATCGTGTGACATGAAAAGATTTTGTGTGTAAGCAGTTGAAGAAAACTGTAAATGCCATCTTTCAGAACTTACTGGTCCAGTTTAGACCAAGCCAGAAGAATACAAAGTCAGAAATGTGAAAATGTGAAAAGCCACAGTTGTTGCATCAGATTTGTAGGAAGGCTCTGGATTGATTTATAATACTAACATGAATCTTGCTGTTTACCTACAGCGAAACCAAGGTTGGTTAATTCAGGTACAATACTGCCTATGATAAATATATTTACCACATGGTTGTTGGAGCACTAAGCTGTGGAACTGTAAGTAAGGTATATGTGTATACACATAAAACTGAGTTCTTAATCTCAATCTTAATAAGTGCCATAGAATAATTTATTAAACTGTGTGAGGACTGAGTAATAATACTGCAGCCCTGAACTCTTACCTGAAACATGGGGTAAGTGAGAAAGGTCTCCAGTGTCCTCTCCTCACAGTCGGGCTTGGCCTCATACTGCTTCAGCAGCTTGTCGAAGTCTCGGTTCTGTTTGCAGTGGGCCAGGATCTGCAGGCTGTACTGGTGGTTCCTCACAAACTCCTGGTAGATGTTCAGCATGGGCAGCAAGATGTCAAACAGGTCAGCTGTAAAGAGAAATCTTCATGAATATATACAACATGTTTTGTTGACTTAATTCATAAAGTACATTTCCTAAATCATAAAAGATTTTATCTAACAAAGATAGAGACACAAACAGCAAATGAGCAAGAACTAAAAACATAGGCTACTTCTTTTAAATCAATCTCCATTAAAAAAGAGTCAGTTGCTCGATATTTGTAAAACTTTCGGCAAACACTTAAATTCAAAACTTTTTTTTTTTTTACATTTTTCTCAAGAAAAATACTTTCTGTTCAGTTTTTTAAATATGATTTCTGCATGCTATGAGTGCCACAAGCCATCCTCCATTATACTGGTGTACATATATATATATGTAGATGGTGGCAAAAGTCTCACAGGTCGATATCTCAAAAAGACTGCAATATCTTTGTTTTTTATGTGCGATTTAATGTTGAACTGTGCTCTTACCCAGCACCAGTGTCGGCCAGCTGGCTATCCGGGCCTTCAGGCCCTGGTAGAAGATCTGATGGAGGAACATGATGGTCTCACTGATAAAACAAATAAGCAAAATGGTGGTCATCAGCTTTTGTTCTAGTGTTCTCCCTCTCTTGTTCACAACTGTTGGCAGCTCCCCCTGCGCCGTGTCACACCACAATCACAACCAGTCTCACCACCAGCCACCTGTTAAGGAAGATGCTGCTGACATCATCGTGAGTAATGGGCGGCTTCTTGGAGCTGGCGGCCATGCGGAGCGGCCGCAGGAAGTTGTTGACCAGGATGTGGAGTTGCTGGACGTATTCAGCCTCGGCCTCCAGCATGCTAAACACCACCTGGTTCCTCTTCCTCATGCTTTCAGCGTGGGGTGAACGGATGTAGTCCTGGATGATGGTTTTCCACTTCCTGCGGCAAATCCAACCTCGCAGGAAACTCTGGACCTGTGATAAAAAAAGGTTAGCACACAAAAGTTAAGTTACCTTTTGTATGTGTGTGCTTATGCACACAAAAAAAAAGTAATTAGTCCTCCAACCTATTATGCACCTTTGGTAAACATTTGGAGATACCTAATTTTAGGACAGCCATGATATGTTAATATACTGTACAGAATTACATTGAAAATAAGTGATCTGGGAAAGTGGATTCCAATAGAGTCACATAACGTTTTCCTATTTAATTTAGTTTATTTATGTATTTAGTTCATTAACTATTTAAGACAAATAGCATTGTTTACATTAAAGGTCCAGTGTGTAATGAGTTTAGTTGTTCATTATCAAAATCTGTGTTGCCCGTTCACAAACTTGTCCTTTTTCATGAATATTTACCACCACCATCAATTCTAAGTATTCCTTTTGGCTTGAAATTTACATTTGCATTTGCATGAACTGGGGTAGACGCTCCATATTCATGCACCATCTTGAAATACGTTAGCCGGTAAGGGACATACAGGACACTGCTCTGCCTTTCACGTTTTCGCTGTCACATGATAAAACTCACAGGTGCTGCTAATGCTGCTAATGGGTATCGTCGCTTCCCGGCCCCGGCAAGTTTGAAGAAGGAAACATGGAGGACAACACCTATTCAAAATCCATATTTCAGGAACAGGAGGAACTTCTTCTTCACCCAGAAAAAGAAAAAAGATATTGAAAAGAGCAAGAGACCGGCTTTTTGAAGCATGAAGGCTACCATAGCTGTAATACGTACTTTGAACTGCGTGGTGCGAGAGAGTTGATTGCGATATATGATCTCAACGCTAGATGGGAGAAATTCCTACACATTGGACCTTTAAGCATTATTATATATAATATATAATATCCTGTCACTGTAAATAGTCCTTCCTGGTAGTAAATGTAAAGATTTAGTGAAGAGGAAGGCACACCTTTAGTCAAGTCAGTCTCAGATCCATATCTTAAAGACAATATCTGTCACTGCTATGAATACAAGCTAAAGCTGGTTCTGGTTTAGGTGTGTTATTGGCATTCATTGATTTTTTGGTCACTTGGGGGCAGCACAACAAGCTGTAAACACTAAGATGTCACAATGACTACCTTATAAAGTTGCAACGGAGAACGTGCTTGTCTGTTTACACATCCTGCAGACATTCATTTACGAGTTGTGTTTCTGCTGACCTGAAAAATGTAAGTCCAATATTCATTGTCCTTTAAACTCTGTTCTCACCAACTCCTGAGAACAATATCTTCTTCTTTAGTTGGTAAATGTTCCACCAGATAGTTTCTAACTTTATCTATCTATCTATTTGTTACTGGGTGTGTGAATTCAGCTCAGAAAAATACTTCGCACATCTACAACTTCAGACAGGTGCGTCGGAGAGTAACACCATTTGCCTGAAGATGGTCTTGTACCGAAACGTTGCCTACTATTAAACTTTATATAATGTTTGCAAGTTAGATAGTGTGCGGGAGTTTTCTTTGCAAATGTGTGAATACAGCTACCTGCTGCAGCTGGAAACAATGGTTGTTGAGCACTGAGCTCAAAGATACTAAAACGCTCTGCAGAGCAAAGGGGAACTTCAGAATTAGGTGATAATAATATGTAGGTCTGTCACCTTAGCTTTAAAGTAACTGGCTTTCCAAAACTTTACAAACTCTCCAACCTTATTAAGGAGCAGGCAGCTGCTTAAGTAGAGCTGAAGACAGAACAAGCTGGTGGTTGTAGTGGATGAGGAGCTCCCTGAGATGAGGTGCCCAGAGATGATGTAGTTGTTTCAGAAACCATACGTATCCCTGCTGGAACAGGTCAAACTTTCCCTCCCTCCTTCCTACTTGGTCTTCTTCTTTGCATTTTTTCTTGATAAAGAATGAAGAGTCTGGCTTTCTCCTTTAAAACTGCACAGCACCAAAGCAGTCAGATCTCACCTTTTTGATCTTCTTAATCTCTGTGTCATCTTCACTGGGAGGTACCTCTGGATTTGACTGGATCTTTTCATTGTCCTTGAGCAGTCCAGCGATCTGAAACCCAACACAAATCAAACATTGCATTGACTGAGTGACCAGAGACGACTACCTCACACTGTATGCAGCTATAATCCTACTCGTAATCTTGGTTCATATCATATTCTCTCACTGCACTCTGTTTTTATTATGATTATGAATGCTTTATTCAGAGTATTTTCTTTACTTGGTTTTTGTTCAACTTTGTTACCGTCCGTTCACTGGTTTCAAAGAATTCATGTATGAACACACTGTACCAGCTGCATCAAAGTTATTTTATTCAACCCTGTTTCATTTACTCTCCATTAGACTGACACAGTATGTGAATAGGAGTAGACCAGAGAAAAACAGCTTTTAAATAATAAAGGACTGAAATTGAACAACACAACCCAAAATCCATTACTACTAGGTCTACATGTTTTAGCCATGAAAAGTGAGACAGTTCATTATCATTCTGTGGTGCCGGCTGCGGCATCAGATACAATAGAAGTTGATTCATGCATATTGAAAACATTCAATTCAATTGGAGATAGCCATTAGCACATTAAAGAGAGGTGCATTTGATCTAGTTTAGACTGAATAATTAGGATACAAAACACTCCACCGTATTGCAGAGCCTCTAACAAGGACATCCCGGGGGTGCTGCAAGCTGTGATGCTCGCCATGAACTCACAAAATTGTGGTTTGGAATCTGGGTCTTGACCTTTGTCCATTGCCCTTTCTGTCTTTATACTCTGTGCCTGACTACTTTCACTTCCATCTTTACTCTCTCTGTCTCTCCTCTGTGTGCATACAGTAACACAAAACACACACTCACAGGTATTACTAGCATGAAATTACAAGACAGGTTACCTCTGATTTTAGCCGCTCTATCTCGATTTCCCCATCCTCTATCTGTTGTCGAAGTTGCTTGGCAACCGTTTTCTCCGTCTCCACTATTTGGAGTAGATGAAGATACTTCTGCATGAGGGTCTCATGCTCTGTAGCCAGGTTCCTGTAACTGTACAGACACACACACAGACATTGTAAGGACCTCATTAACATATGTTTCATGGGCTCTCCATTGCCTTATCAAAGCAAAAGCAGACTTCTAAACAGCATATGTATGAACCACAGACCTTACGTCCACACCAAGCACAGGCACTTACACAACCTTCTTCAAATACTTACGGGCTTAGCAAACCATGTGCAAAAGCTGCTTCTGCATGAGCAATAATGCTGAGCATTACCCAGTTGAACAAAAGGGTTTTAGTTTAATTTGATTCAACATTGCAAAACAGCTCGTTAAAGTGGAATGTGCTGAAATAAATAAGTGGTAAAAAAGAAACTCAAAGCATTAGAATAGGACATCAGAAACCTTTATAAAAACACTATAATGATATGCAAATACAGATTTTCATTGCCCTGCTGTGTATTACATGCGGACATTTAGAGTGATTGTATCACTTGGCTTTCATGATCCTTATTTGTCTCTGAATCTTAAGGGGGCATTTACAAACTTGTGTAACTCTATCCTCAGATCTGTGATCCTACAGGGATTTGAGTGACAATCTGAAGCCTGGCAGACTATATAGGAGAGGACATCATGGTTGTTTACATTCAGTTGTAGTCCTTAGCGTCCTAGTCAGCTTAATAAGACTTTTGAAGCTAACACGTCACGCTAGCAGCATGGGTTCTAGGGGTGGCAACACAGAAGGAAATATGTTGATCAATTTCCAATATTGGAGCCTAAATGCAGCTTATTGATGTTGACTAATTAGCATGCAACAATTAAAGTTTATATGTAAAACTACTGTAATTTACATGATTCATTGATTTAGAAGGAATTGAAAGAATATGTACAGTGTTTATAGGTTGATGTAGTTACAGAATATTTACAGTAATGCAATACGTTAATTGTTTGATTCCTTGCACTCAAGATGCGTGTTTTTATATTACACATAAACTAGCTAATTAGCTAGCTAGTACGCACACTGACGTTAGCAGTGCGGGTTTCCATGGTGAATGTTTGTTTGTAAGTTAGCAGGAAACTGCAGCAGGAAAACTAATGTGGTTGTTGTTCTGTGGTTCTTGTGTTGTGTAGCTGCTGTCTGACACAGTGTCACTGGTTTATGCACGATTTGATTGGCTGTATCGGAATAAACTCCCCATCTATGTAGACGGATATCAGATATTCTGTCGAATTAAAACTAGGAGGAGCCACTATGAAACCAAAAAACATAAAATACATATGTTTCTCTATTGGTTTCTGATTTTTGTTTTTCAATGGAGGAACACAGGACAAGTGATATCCAGGGCCGATATGTATGCCGTAACAGATAAAACCATTTTGATGCTTTTAAGGGGAAACATTATATCTCCAGTTTTGATGATTTTAATGCCTTTCAATAAATTTAAGAATGACACGCTAATCTATGGGTTAGTACAGTTTTTCAACCCGATAAGCTCTAAAAACCCTTTCAATTTCCTACATAACAGGATACGCACACACACACACACACACACACACACACACACACACACACACACACACACACACACACACACACACACACACACATTCTCAAAAAAATCTTCATCCTTAGAACATCCTCGGCTAAATGTGTGAATGTAGGTGAGAGGTCATGTGTGAGAAGTACCTGGCCTGTATGATGGCAGCCACCCACTCATCACAGTCCTTGACGTCCTCCGTGCGCAGCTCCAAAGCCTTTTGGTTGTCATGATTGAATGTGACTGTAAAGTAGTACTGAAAATCAACATGATAGAAAGAGTCAAAGATTTGTTCAGCATATAATGAGACAATCAGAATATATTGAAGGATTTAGTGATAAACACTTCAAAACACTTCAATATGTACAGTACAATGTTTCTTTGATGATCTGCAGGAAAACCTATGGAAGGGAAAACCTTTCACGATTCTTCATCACTGACCGCCTTTTTCTTAAACCTGCATTTTGTTGATATTAAAGTTGTATGTATAAACACATGCATGCCCGTGTGTGAATGAGTAGGAGAGAGACCCGAAGAGTAAAGTCTTGAGAGATTCATTATACAGCCTCTGTGCATTCTGCCTGTAACCTGGCAACTCACTTCTGAATTGGTGGAAGCCTTTCCTGACGCCGTGTTTTGTTTTGCTTTGTCCCATTGGCTGCACTTTAGTGACAAACACCTCTGCGTCCTCACCCGTTTTTATTCCCTCACCAATTATCTCCAGTGAGCCTTAAAGGTTCAGTTATGTCAATTATGGCAAATGCATGTGGAATTGTTTTCTAATAGGCTTATCAGATAATATCCTCAAATCAACAAAGTGGTGGTCATTGCAATAATAGTACAGCCTTTTTGTGGTAGAAACACATCAAATTATATAACACTGTGCATTGTAAATAGAACCGCACAAATCCAATATATTGGATTTTTCATCCCTCCCAAATGCCAAGAACAAATCATTTGTGAAGGGGAGTAATGTTCCATATTTCCTGATGAGCAGCAGAATGGTCCTTTGTCAATGATGTGCTTCCCATCTCCCGCTTTCTGTGAACTGGTATGTCAAGCCTTTTAGACAGCTGTATTTAGCTCCAAGTCACCACATTTTTTGCCACAGAGACATTATCTCCCGGTAAGTGAGACATAGTAGCCCATAGTAAATTGTTGTTTAAAATCTATGAAGAAAAGTTATTGAATTTCACCTGGAAGAGAGAAAAGATTAAACACATTTACTTATGTAATCATTATAATAATAATGGTTTCCAATTTTATCTCTAAAACACGTTTTGATCCTTTTTGCCCATTATTGTCCAAAAGAGTGTTCTTTTCTTTTCTTTTAAACTTTTTTGCTATTATATATATGTATATCAAGTGGCAACTTCCGGGCCTAAAATGTAAAGCCAATGCAGAAGTGCCTCAACCCTGCATTCTATCTAATTTCCAGCAGGGAGGCGACAACAAAAACAAACTGTGCCAACCTGCACCATGAAACATAACAAACAGAGTTCCAGCCTATAACCGACAAGAAGGATTTGGTGGTGGGGGTTGGGGGGTTAGTGCGCGAAAGGGAGTGGGAGGGGACGGGATGAGGAGGAGGGAGGGGCGAGCTAGCCTCCGTTTTGTTTGACAATATTTTGAACGTCAACAAGGAGTGACGTCACCCACTATCGCTTAGAGCACATTTAAAGAAGTCAATGAGAAATGGACCCTAATTCTCACTTGATTTACATTTACATACATTATACATTGATTATTTATTCTCAGTAAACATTTTTTCTAATGAGTTTTGTCTCAATCGCTAGTTTTCAAGTCTTCTTCAATACAGCAATATGTTCATGTTATCAAATTATGGTCCCATTTTAAAAAACAAATTTTGGTCCCCTAAAAATGTCTTGTTCAGCGTTTTGCTGGCACCTTGCCAACCAAAGCTAGCTAGCTAGCGCTAACATTAGCTGGTAACTTAATAGAAGGTTTGGCGATTTTCAAAGCAGATGAACAGCAAGAGTTCCCGCCAGCAGTTCCCCGTTTACCTGCCGGCAAAACTCAGTCTTATTGTTGAGAATTACTGTGATTACTTTACAGTGGCCATAGTCATGCTGTTTTATAAAACTATTTGCTGTATAACCTACACTTAAATATTATACTATACATTCATGAAAAGGTTCGAAGAAATATATATAAAATCACCCAAAACAATAGACAAGTCACAAAATATGAATATGTATATACAGTATATAAGTGGAATAAATAAAACTGTTATTATCAAGCATTTCCACTTCACTCCTCCTCTACCCCTCATCACCTCACATTTCTCATATGCCCATATTTGCTGTACTTGCTAAGTGAAGCACAATGCCGAGGCATGTTGTTGCACATTTCGTTGGCCCCTTCAAATGCACTTTTTCAGATGCAAATAGGGGTTGCCATAGTAACTGTGGGCTTAAACGTAGCTCGCCTTCTAAATGGGGAATAAGAACATTTAAAAAGTAGAACACTCCAAAGAATACAATGAGAATGGAGAGACAGACGGAGAGGGAGGGAGAGAAAGATCTTTTGCCTTCTTGAGGAATGAGGGCTATAAAAAGCGCTGTAGCCCTGCAAGGTGGCAGTTGGCTTGGCATCTATTCGCTGCATTGTCCCTCTCCCTGTCACAGACAGATAAGATCCAGTACTCGCCCTGCCATTCCTCCTGCAGCTCTGACACACACACACACACACACACACACACACACACACACACACACACACACACACACACACACACACACACACACACACACACACACACACACACACACACACACACACACACACACACACACACACATAGGCTACATGCACACACACCACTGACACACTCAACAGGAATCTGCATATGTAACAGGTTTATGTCAGAAATCTCAGACCTCTACAGTCTGCTCATTGACTCGAGTGTCATTATTTGTATTTCCAGAGTGGGGAAAGTGAAAAGGAAATCTGTATGCCCTCAGACACCTGGAGCATTAATTACTCTTTCTGTCCTCATTTCACCTTTTATAGATCAACATTGGCGTATGCAGGAGGACACAGTGAGGCAAATACAGACTTCAAGCCATGCACAGAGTCCTGCAAGATGTCCAGATGTGTGGAGACATACAGACATGTACACTGGCATGATTGACTGCACACTCTCACACATGAAAAGCACATATTTGTGCAAAATACACATCCAAATTGTATATATGTGTGCACAAAACTTCAAACCCCCACTCAAAAAACACATACTGAGAGAATTTATTCCTGACACATATTATGTAAAGGGACACGTGCTGAACAGAAGACTGTGATATGCTAATTGAAGGCTTTCAAATTCATTTAATTCACTGTTGAAATAAATTCACTGGAGCAGCCTGCACAAACAGCTGTCATCATAGATGTCACTCAGTCCATTTTTTATCCGCAGTATAGAGCTCTTATCCTAACACGGTTTAAGTAAATAGGCTTGATGGTGAGCAGTTCTTTAAGTTTAATAGTTTACACTATGAGAGTGACCAACAAGTTCTCATAACTAAACGACAGAGTGGGTCGTTTAGTTATGAGAACTTCCAAAACAATCCATATGACGGTATGGTCTGGCAAATTTTAGGCAATTAAAACTACTTGGTAAAAAAGAAAAATGTCTAGGTAATTAAATTTGACTGCAAAATATTGCTTTTTAAGAAAATGAAAAACAACCAGTGTTTTTTTTCCTGCTGAGGACTGTAATCCCAAAAACCTAAATTTGACTCTGTTACAGAAAAAAAAAGATGTCTAGGGTAAAATAAACTTGTTCTGAATCATCAAGCTTCTGCTGGCACATCTGTATGTCGCCCTCTTGGTGACACTGATACTAATCCTGACAGCTCTGCCAACAAAGAGCAGAGAGCAAGTGTTTGAAGAACATGACGTGACAGCAGAGTTCAGTACCATGGACAGCGACACCAGGTACAGCTAATGAAAACAGACACATACAAAACCTGCAGGAGCCACCGCACAATAGTCACTTACAATGAATTTATGCTGCGTCTATCCTTTATTTGTAATTTATACAGTCTTCAGACATATAGATATTATAACTCAAGATTGGGTTCCTAACCAGACAACCAGACAACCTACAGTAAGATGGTAAATTGCCATAACTGAGAAGCATATAATAATTCAACAGATTCAAGAATGCGTAAAGGTAAAGGTTTAGTCTGACAGTATAGCATCCAAATTCTGTTCATGCAAATATCATTATACAACATTTTAAATAGAGATATTTTAGCTATTAATATTAAATAAGAGCTGCCAACGCATGGCGCATGTTCAATCAACATAGGTTAGGATAGATATGAAATTTTGATATGATTTTGGTCATATCCAGGTAGAAGTTGACGATGTATTGTAGCACTCAGTACACTAACATTTTCTTCTACAGAATCTAAGTTCTAGTTGTCTAAAACTGAACAGATGTTAAGGTGTACCTTAATATTGCACTGAAAGTTAATTTAAACAAGTTTTGGAAAATAAAGCTACGGTGGCCCTGAAGTGCAAATCACAACAGCAAATAGAAAAACGCAACAGCAAATCATAAAACACAACGGCAAATAGGAAAACACGACAGCAAATAGGAAAACACGACAGCAAATATGAAAACACTTCAACAAATCATAAAACACAACGGCAAATATGAAAACACGACAGCAAATAGGAAAACACGACAGCAAATAGGAAAACACTACGGCAAATATGAAAACACGACGGCAAATAGGAAAACACAACAGCAAATATGAAAACACAACAGCAAATATGAAAACACGACAGCAAACATGAAAACACAACAGCAAATATGAAAACACTTCAACAAATATAAAAACACAACAGCATTAACTTCTACCGGAAAAGGTAGGGCCTATCTAGCAGAGGATGGACCCTCCTGATTGGACAGACGGACTGTCTGTCTTTTAACAGGAAGGAGAGGTGAAAAACACGGAAAAGCATCTACTTTTAACAGAGAGACAGTCCGTCTGTCCTTTCAGGAGGCTCCATCTTCTGCTAGATAGGCCCTACCTTTTCCGGTAGAAGTTAATGCTGTTTTGTTTTCCTATTTGCTGTCGTGTTTTCCTATTTGCCGTCGTGTTTTCCTATTTGCCGTCGTGTTTTCCTATTTGCCGTCGTGTTTTCCTATTTGCCGTAGTGTTTTCATATTTGCCGTCGTGTTTTCCTATTTGCCGTTGTGTTTTATGATTTGCTGTTGCGTTTTTCTATTTGCTGTTGTGATTTGCACTTCAGGGCCACCGTATAAACCTGCTCTGAACACCTATGAAACACAATAATGTGGGCACCCATATTAGTCTGTTTGTCTTTCCAAATCTATGATGGCCTAGGGATTAAGGCGTATGTCCTGATCATGAACTACAACGCCCCCAGTTCCTGTGTGGCCAGGGTCCTCTGTTGCATACATAAAAGGCCAAAAAAGATAATCAAAGAAAGACAAAATACTCCAATGCCATGAAACAAACATGGTGTGTGATAGTTTACAAAATGAAACTTTGTTGCCTTTTATTGGTTGTATCAGTTTTGTTTTACAGGCATGGTATATAGTGTGAATATAAAGTGTAACCTGTCTGTGAGGCCTAAAGTCCAGGTTTTCCTACATTCTAGTGAAAACACATACATACACTCGAAAGGAAAATGACTGCCACATTTCACATGTTAATGGCATTGGTGGAAAACAGTGTTTGCCTTATAAATGAAGGTTATGAGGACTGAAAAGATAAAATTACTTATCACTTTGACTTTTGACTTCAATTCTTTATGGGCTCTGCTGCAGAAAAAGACTGCAGCTGGCAGAGCAGATTTCAGAAGGTGACTGCAGTCATAGCTCACAGCAGCTTGACCACTTTTCTGCCTCTTAAATGCTTTTATGCCACAAAGTTTATTCCTTCGAGCAGCAGCCTTCCTAACCCCTCAAAACTGTCTCTCTCCGTGCTTTTACTGAGATTATTTCTGACCCTGTCACACTGGCATTAAAAAAAAAAAAAAAAAACTGAGGAAACTGTGTAGCCATCACACATCCATGGCACTAAATGCCAGAGGAATTAAAACAAATGGGAGGTGTACTGAGAAACAAAATCATACATTGGACATCGTTTGGGTTTCATTGATGGCTGTCGTTAACAAGCCCGTGATAATGAGAGAGCTATCAAATGAACCAAGCCGCTATGAACCGGGGAGAGCAGTTGCCAAGGTAGGATGCTATTAATATCAAGACAAGGAATTAAATCAATACGTCAAAACGACAGGGAAGGGGGCAGCTCTCCTCCGCAAGATGGCAACCTGCAAAGTTTGGAGTCTGTTTTAAGTTTAGGCTACTCCTGATGTCTAAAAATACATTATCTTATGTAAAAAAATAAATAAAAAAAAAATAAAAAAAAGTGCTGCAACCAATATTAGGATGATAAGTGAAAGGAAATGGACAAAAGTAAAATAGTTCCCATGTTTGCAAAGTTTCACAGACAATTGCATTTATCCTGTCAACTTTAAACCACAGTATTTTTTTGTATTTTGACGCGTTACCTTTGAAGCATGCTGTGAGGCTATTTTAGTGCCGAATCAAGAAAATCAATCAGTTAATGACGCCATTACGTAACACCGAACGTCATGTGAACATCTCTGGGACATTGTTTGCGTAATAAATTGGCTAGATGTTGGGATAAAAACAGCAACTGTGTCGTTTGCGATTTTGCTGCACATACAGAATACCTCCTCTTGTAATTGTTGCTTTCACTGAGAGCCACATTGATGAAAGCAAGTTTCTCCCATCAGGAGAAACACAACAGGCAGCAATGATGAGTGCGTCCGTTCAGTGAGACGGATTTACATTAACAGTGTCAGTCTGTCAGACTTATGGGAGCTCCCCGTGCGATCGATATCTTACCTGCTTCTCTAAGCATTCCTTCGCTGAGAGAGATGGTTTCGGTGACGGTGCCCTGTCACAAACACATCCCTCCAACAGGTACAGTCCGGAGGGGCGTGAGCTGGAGTCGTTCTCAAAATAAAATAGCATATTCTGCAACAAAGCGAACCACTTTGAATGCCATTTTGTGTTGTCTGAGCTTTTCTTACTCAGGCAACCTCGCCTCGTCCCATCCTTCTTCGCCAAAAGAGCCAGATAGGTGATGTGGCCATCATTGAGTCTCAAACCTTTCTGCATTTTGGCTGTGAATCCGAGAGGATCTGCGGGGATGCCTGCGGACTCTTACATGTTCTTCTTCTCAGCACCTCCGAAACACAGTCAGACTTGGTGGGCAGCAGCCCACTCCCGTGTGCCCATCCACAGTTGCCACACTAATGCCTGCAACGGCGAAAGAAATACAAAAGAAGAGGAAAAGGATGCACATACAGTATAGTCAAAGTTACGCATTCATATGCAGTAATTCCACGCTGCGAGCATACTACAACAACCCCCGACGCCGTCTTAGAGAAGCCTTCCGCGTGAGCCCGAATCGCTCATGATCAGGACTGAGGTGTCCCCGTGCATAGCCTACACACGCGCACACACAGCATCCTGTTCTGTTCTCACAGAGGGAGGAAGCGCAGTCACGTGAGCCGTCCCCGGAGCAGCAGATTTCAGCACCTTGGACAGAAACTCCGGGAGCCACAGAGACGCAGCTTCTTCATGTGGACAATCCCGAAGCAGATACACGTATTATCAGGCCCTGTAGACCAACAATAGCAACACAAACACACACACACACACACACACGCACGCACGCACGCACGCACACACACACACACACACACACACACACACACACACACACACACACACACACACTGAGAGGAGTGTTTTCTTGAACCACATGTGGAAAGAGTCTTATTTTGGGATGAGGAATCAAGATAAACTCATTCAAGATAGACTCATTCAATAATAATGCCAATTGTGTCAAGGGCTTACTGTATATCATGTATTGCTTTTGAATGTTCTTACTTAAGTTATTATTTAGTGTTTTTATTCACTTATAAAAGTTCTTTACCTGGTTTCTACTTCTTTAGAACGTTTCGACCTATAGCTCACCCAGTAGAGTGTTCCCCATCTTTGTCCTTTTACTCAAATAGATTTTGAATCGAGAGCATTTACTTATAATAGTGTATGTTTACATTGTTGAATTTGAAAATATTCAGATGTTGTTTCAGCGCTGCTGAGTAGTGAGTACTTTTTCTATCTCGGGGCTAAAGTTTTTGACGTTCAGTAATCCTTAGTTTTATTAACTTTATATATAATATACGCTGCATCAATACATATTATGCAACTGGCCCTACATCAGCTACAATACAATACATCCCTAATGACCCCTTTTAAAACTGAATAAGTGTCTGAGGGTTTGTCATCTTAACACAGCATATCTTCTTCTTTGTAATAGAGTACAAAGCAGAAGAAAATCTTTCCACAGTGCCACCACAAATCTCTCTCTCTCTCTCTCTCTCTCTCTCTCTCTCTCTCTCTCTCTCTTTGTCCCTCACCTTTCAAGTAAAGAGGATGAAAGTGTTACAAGAGCACACTTCCTCTGGCTGTGCCCATATTTACACTTCCTGTCTAATTAAGCGTGGGTGGTGAAGCAATTCTTCACCCATGCTTCAGGGAGACAGGTAGCCACTGATGGTGAGCAGTAAGGCAACAGCCATATCAGATGGGTCAGTTTATCATAACTTGTACAGTGTGTGCTAATATTTTTTTAAATAATCTCAGCTCTTGGCAGGGTTCCATATTTACTCCCACAGGTAAAATTCCCTCAAGTTACATTTACTTAAGTACACACTGATTTCTAGGCATCACTAAACATTCACTCCCTTGACCCAGTGAGAATAGACCTGGATTAATTCCAGCAATGATATAATTTGAAATAATCTATGGTCACTAAACCTTTGTCCTTGTCTCTTTCTGCCCTTCCCTGCCTCTTTTATAGAACACAGAGAGCAAAGAGTCCACTGCTAGTACATTTACATATCTAAGAGGGCTAGAGAGATACTCATTAGGGTTGGCCCATAATTAATCCTGGATTACCATATTGGGGCGAGGACACACACAATGGTGTATTTCATCATAGGGTGTTTCACAGTGGGATTATTAAAAGGATCCAGGGAGGTAACAGGGCATAATTGAGTGAGCTTCAACTGCTCTTGTTGCTCACTTCAACCAGGTTTTTGATCTTTTTATTAAAAAGAAGAGAGGACAATCCACCATTTTTACATAGGCATATCTCATTTATTTTTCCCCTTTTTTGGTGCCAGGTACAGTAAAGAGTGGCAGCGAAGTGAAGGGAGAGAGATGCAACAGTGTGGAATGAGCTGCAATTCAACCCCATGCAGCCATTAGCAGACTGAGCCACCAGGACGCCCCAGGCTCAGCTCTGTTGTTGGGCTCCTTCCATTCCATAATCAGCCCCTCAAACAGGCATGGTAATGAGGTGATGATTCTCCTCTCTGACTGACACTGATAGTAAAGATTATTTTTATGGCTTCCTTTTATAGATGGTATAAAATGGAAAGCGACGCAGAAGATTGGAGAGACAGAGCAGTGATGACATTTGACAAAGGTCATGAAGGGGATTCAAACCCATGAACCTGTGACCAATCAGAAAGCAGCTTCCAGAGCTGCCCAGAGCTTGAGGTGTTTTTAGACATATTGTGCAACAGGATTTTCAGGCATTCTTTCTGGGTTGCTGAGTGTGTCAATAATCGTTTATTCATAAACAAAGCTGGGATGAAAGGGGGGTTAATGCAAGGGCATTAACTTGGGTTCAGAAAAAAACGTCTGACCAGCTGGTAATCTCACAGCTTTTACATATTATTGCCTTATAAATTAATTTCACGATGTGTTGGAAAAACAGTTGCAATGCAAATTCAGCAAACAGAGAAAAGATATTCGGAATAGTGTTTTTGGCTGACATATAAATCCAATATTCGCTGTTGTTTTGGCTCTGTTTTGGTCCCCACCAACTCTCTGACTAGATGGTAGCCTTTCTTTACCAGCTAGAATGTATTATTTCTATGTGTGGTGTACCTCACAGCTTTTAACTGATCCTGTATATCTGTTTCACATTTGATTTCATGTGAATTTTTCAGCTTTGCAAAATTGATTGTGTAACAGATTCACATACTACTGCTTTTGTTTCGTGAATTAATTATGATAATAGAATCAGAAATATTGACATTTTTCATTTACTGTCCTTGATAGTAATCAATATGTCAGTACAAGATTCCAGGTCTGCAGAAAAGTGTCTGTGCTTGCTGCTTGGTGATTGATAATACCAATTACAATGTCTAGCTAAAAAATGTGCCCTAAATATGGATTTTTAAATGTTTATTCAGGGCAGGTTTTTTAATGTGAACTGACCTATCATTACGGAAGTAACTGGATACCTGAAGCAGGAGGTATGAAATTGCTTTTTGTCACTGTCTCCTAATATGTCTTGCAAGTCAGTTTAGAGACTGAAGACCACGAATCCTCTCACACCTTGCATCCATTCAACCGCATTTATTGTCTGAAGTCACATCTCATTAGGGACACAGTCAGTCTTCACCGGAACTTGAAGTAATGCAAATACTTGCTGGATTAGGGTAGCAGCCTTGACACTCAACTAACGTTTGTCAATGAAACTGCTAAAAAAAAAAAAAAAGACTGGTAAGATTTCACAACAGACAAAAATATAATGTTGTGGGAAAATGAAAGTTTTTATAAAGGTTACAATGGTTTATAAAGGTTAAGAAAAATATAAGCATTGAGCTTAGACTTTGTGTTCTTATAGGGAACATCGCAATTCAGATCCTTTCACATAAAATACAAAAATGAAAATGACACGCTAAAAAAGAAAGCATAAAAAACATGTTTGTTTGGTAAGCTTACATTTCTAAATGTGATCAGAAAATGTGTCTTTAAAGCCTCCCTGATCAGTAAGTGAAGGCGCAACTGGGGAATCATAATAGAAATATTCACCAAATGACAAACTGCCTTTATAATAAGTATGTATAAGTATAACACAAATCAAAAATTAGCTTTTTATATTCCTGCCAGGCTGTTTGTATCAGTGACTGTGTCTACTGCTCATTCTCTCTGATGGCAGATTGGCTAGTGTGGGCAGCTCTCAGACTCAGGGATTTGGCCGCACCTCCACGCACTTTGCTGTGTGCCAGGTACTGCATGCAGGGTCACCACCTGGCTGCAGCATTCTCAGGCCAAGCAGCATCAGAACTGACCAAAAGCCTGAGCTTTAGACAGGGAAGAACACAACTACAGATCTCACCCACATATTACCTATACGGTCCCAACAAATACAAAACCAAACAGGAGGAGTAGAGTGGTTAAAAGATGACTCAGACTCTGGAATTGCAACATTACAGAACAGGAATCTATCCCATCCTTGTTCTTATGTAAGTGTTAGTGTCTATGCTGTGTATTCTGAGGTTAAGCAATTTGATATTTTGCAACAGACAGAAGTGATTTTTTTTTTAAACAATGAGATATAAAAAAAATCTTAAACAGAACAAAGAAGAACAATGTTTGTCCCTTTGTTTATACAATGAGTCATCATTTCAGATGTTATACTACATGAGAGAGCTCACAGCATTTGCACAAAGATGTGCAACAAAATAAGAGAACATTTTTGTTCTCATTGAGAGTCAGAGTGTTCTGGTGACGTTGTCTGAGCCAGGCCTTATTTGATTGAAATTTTGAGTAAACTGTGCTTTCCCACCAGCAGGGAGCTCTCAGAATGCATTGTAATAACTTTGGTGATCCCTTAACTTTTCATCCACCACCATCATTAGGTCAAAATTCATGACAAATGAATGACAAATCTGAATTTGAAAATATTTTGGATAAGAAATTAAGTTTTGAGATCTGAGAAACTAGACAAAACTAGAAAAATTCAAAGCAAAATAACAGTGAAGGCAAATTATTTTTTAATTTGAATGATATCCATGGTAACGTTTTAATCTCCAACTGCAACCAGCCCTAAGTTGCAGCTGAACATGTTCCCATATGCCCCAATAACTGTCTGCCTGTACACTCCCCCTGTCTCCCACCCTCAACCACCCTCAACCACCCTCTTCACCCAAACCTCCACTGTGTGACCCTACCTTTCTGTCCAACAACGTCAAACGGCTGGCCCACAGATATATGCTAATGTCATGGAAATGCCATATAGCAGATCTGGAGGTGAGGCATATTAATGAAAGGCAATGCAGCTGTCCATGACAAGCGGGCTGTCGCATCTTCAAATGTTACTGAAGGTCAGCGGACAGCACATCACTGGAGACACTGCTGAGGCTTTAGGTTACTTCTGCTGTGACACGTGGCTGCACGGACACACGAGTGGGGTCGCACTTCCAGGCACCGTCCACCATCTCACACACACACACACACACACACACACACACACACACACACACACACACAGTGTCCTGGCTGTGGGATGAAGGAGGCTGACTCATGAAGGCATGTGTTTATAAAGCATTATTATAATAAAGTCAGTGTGGAAGCATCTTAAACTGGTCATATTAGATGAAATATCTGACTAAGTGGTATATTTTTTCCGACTCTCACTGCTTCTTTAATGTGAAGTCTGGTTTGCACTTATCGATTCACCAGTTGACAAATGACTTGACTGGAATCTGTGCTTCTTCCACATACATGCTCAGTGCCCATAGTGTGTGAAACGCAAAGTCAGAGCTCAGGGTCAACTGCAGGTCAGAATGGAGCATTGCAGCACGACAGCATGCGAGGAACCAACAGTTCAGCAGTCGAAATGTCATTGAGTCGCTAAACCTCCTTCTGCTCCAGGGGTCACGTATGATGGAACTCTTTCCCAGTCACATCTGCTTGAAATTTGTAACATTTGCTCAAAACTCCTAAAGGTGTAATATGTATGCTACACCAGAGACTGTGGCTAAATGTGGAGCTTTAAAGTGGCTATAATCAATATTCTTATATCAACAATGCATCACATGACTACTTTTATGTGAAAGGGGTCGATTGCAGTGATAAAGTCATAGTAAGTATCACCTGACTCCACAGTTCTTCTGGGCTATCTTTCAGCTTGTTGTTATGGTTTTCCCTGGACCCTAACTTTAATGTTTTAGTTCACTTTCACTGCTCTCACGGTGTCGTTTTCAGCTGCGAAAAAGCTCTAAATAAATTGTACACTACCTGCTTAGCACCAAACAGCAGACAGTTGAAGTTAGCAAGTAGCTGGTGAACATAGTGGAACAACTATCAGCTAAAGAGACAGATATTTCCCTCAGGAGTCGGCAGTTACTAAAAACAGAGCTAAAAGGAAAGAAGGCCCCTGAGCGTCACATGGGACACCCTAATGGTAGATACTTCCCATGGTCTTGGGACATATATATCCATATAAATGGAATGAGAGTAGAACGGACATTCATTGTTTTGCGACAAACGAGCAGTGGAGTAGTGTGAAGCATGGAGAGGTCTGTTGCCTTGCTGCTGGAGAGGAGTCCAAGATTGCTACAATGATGAGCCTCAACAAGAGACAGACAAAAGGAAAACACAGGCTTAGTGTGGACTGTAAGCCAAAACATAGTTCTCAAACTAGTGAGTGTGACACACTTTACTGATGTGGTTTGTCACCATAACGACTAACAACTATCGACATTTTCTCTTAAACTCTTCAAATGACCACGGTGGACAGATTTCAATGTCCGTTCTGCTCTCATTCTATTTCTATGGCCATATCACAGCCTGTAAATTCTGCATCTGTCAGTGAGAAGTTATTATTATTATGTCACAACATTTATCTGGGATCTGCATGCAAAGCCGTGGCCTTGCAAGCACAGATGATTGCACATTTACAGTAAATATACACTCAGGTGCAAGCAGGCACATGCCCACACTAACACAGCTACAAACACTCAAAACACACATATTCCAGCACAAAGTTCCATTTAGCCTCTCTTCTTTCTTCTTTTCTGTGTTCCTTTTATGGAAGCTGTTTGGTGGAGAGGCCCAAAATTCGATCATGCATTTTCTCTTGACTGAAGCCCTCCATATTTAGAGAGTCTATTTGTGGCAGTGTCTCTCCACGGTTGCCTTTGCCATGCCCTGAGGAGAGAGAGAGAGAGAGAGAGAGAGAGAGAGAGAGAGAGAGAGAGAGAGAGAGAGGGACTAATAAACCTCCCATTGTATGCCTCACTTAGTTTCCAAACTGCAGCAGAATTGGCACTCACCGACTGCAGTGCACAAAAGTGCATGGACACACTGATAAACTGGAATAGGCAAGGTGCTGAGGGTCGACATAACTGGAGGAATAGATAGTCTGACCTGTGCAGTTTGTTAAAATCTCTCCTTCTTGCTGTGTCATAGCCTTGGGTTGAACACTCAGCTCTGTTTGTGACTTGAGTTTTAGCCTTTAAGCGATATTCAGCATTTGTGTTAGACTTGTTGTCTGTTTATTAATTTATTTTCCACCTTGAGTCCAGAAGGAAGAAGAGAACTTATCAGAATTCTCAATATATTTTATGTTTTATTTTGGTAATTATCTATAAAATCATCCTTGACAGACACAGTATTCATTTTTATGGTCTCTGACAAAAACATTACCATAAACACACATGCTCATCTCCTGTTCCCCTATATAAATAATACTATGCTTATAGTTACAATAGTTTTTTGTTTTTTTTAACAATACATGAGGTAAGTAATTTGGGTCTATAATTAGATTATTTCTGGGGGCATGCAAAATTAATCTTTCATATCACTCTTCTCCTTCAGGGTCATTTTTTCTATTATCAGACTAAATTTAACATGCTATATAGAGCACTGCATGTGTAATAATCCATGTTGTTTATTATGCTGAGGAAGAACATAATTCACTGGCAGAGAATAACCTTTTAACTTTAACTCCTTTTGACAGGACGTATTGTCTTAGCTGAGATACATCCATGTCAAACTAGGTAAAACATGAATAAAGACAGCTAGTCGCAGACAAAACCTGTATATAATATCACGGATCAGCATCTAGTCCCAGCAGATCAACAAGTAGGCCTACTGTGCATGGGGGAAGAAGACAAGATGTTAAGAAATAAAGGGCTAGCAACTTAATGTTTTAGAGGGGCTGAATGCACCACAGTATAGTACAGTAGTATATGGGTATTGAGACAGGAACAACAGGGGGGAAAGTAATAGTTTTAAACAACGAAATTGTTTTTTGTATGTACAGGGTGGACAGAAGTAGCAGTAGACTAATTACAATGCTAAGTAAATGAAGTAAACAATGTATAATATTAAGTAAATGCTAAGTGTAAATAGTTTGAAGTGAGGACTGGAGTTCAGAGAGAAGATGTTGTCACCCACAAAACCTTTGGCGACATGGGGGATGTATTGGACAAAGACCATGGTCCAGATTCAAACACACAACATGTTGAGTGTCTCTCCTGCTGGGCAACCAGTCTGTCCCTTCTTGTTGACTCTTGTAGACTGTGGAGGAAAGCAGGGCTTTGAGAACTGAAACATAGCTGGTTGATTTCTTAGTCCCAATTTTTTAGGGCAGACAGGCAGTGTCCATTCTGTCCTTAAGACAGTGACTATCAAAGTAAATGCAGTGCTTGCCCTCTAGTGTTCAGAGGCCGATAGTGACAGTGGAGACGTGTTAGCTCTCAGTTCGCTGGCCTTGCCATTTCAACTGCCAGGTCCTGATGTGTGCTGGCAGCCCTCCATGATCACATTTCACCCTTCAGTGAACAGCAGGGGTGTAGCACAGCACAACAACAGCAGCAGCTCTGGAAACACCACAGTGTTGCTTCTCATCTGCTTAGGTCCCAGCAAGGGTTGATCAGTTACAGATTCACTTTCATGCTTAACACTGGACCTTGTACTGTGTTGTTTATACATAATAAAAAAAAAAAAATCAATGCTAATTCATTGAGTTACCTGAGAAATAACCTGCTATTGTGCTACCTATTTTGCTTTTATTATTATTATCATTATAGAATAAGAGTTTTTTCTTTTTTTCTTTTTTTTCTTTTTTTTACAGTGCGCATACAGTATTTTTGCCTAACGTGTTGCACTGGCTCACACTCACCTGTGGGTAAATCATGTTATCAAGTTATGAGTCACATATGTGCACCAACAAACCACTGTACTACATCTTCCAAAAAGGTACAGCAGGCGCACACACACATACACACACACACACACACACACACACACACACACACACACACACACACACACACACACACACACACATAAACACACACAGCTGTAGTTTGTTGTCAAGGGCACATTATTTCAAACCCCACATGATCTGTGTCCAAGGTAACTGAGTGCTGTTTGGCCCGTCGAAATGGACGGAGGATTGTCTGAAAATGATAAGAAACTCAAAGAACCATATACTGGGAAAACATGTGGAGTCAGCTACAGTACATAATTACAACATTTCAGCTGAGCAATTCCACTGGTTCAAGTACCTTAAAAAGGGAACATTATTATTCAATATGGACAGAACTGCATGCTACATTTTGTGTGATTGTTAATCTAAACATAGACCTCGATACCACATGGCTGCCTGTTTCAGGTGGTGATAAGATGCTTTTCCATCACATAGTAATAACAATATCTGATATTACCACAATTTACATCTATCCTGAGATCAGAACCAACTGCATTGAACCACACACACAGAATGTGTAAGTGTGTTTGTGTACTCTGTGGGTGTGGGTTTGGAAGTGTATGTGTTTCTGTGTGTTTTTATACAAACCTTAAGCAAATATGTAGAAACCCCTATTGAAAGTATTACAGTTTGTTGAGAGACCTGACTGAAGTTTTAACAACCCATTTTTTTAAAGCAGTGTTTAACAGTAGGATATTACCTATTTCAACTCTGATAAATGTAAAGATTATTTTGTGGGCATTTTCAGCCTTTATTTT
This sequence comes from Sander vitreus, assembly GCF_031162955.1. Lineage (NCBI taxonomy): Eukaryota > Metazoa > Chordata > Actinopteri > Perciformes > Percidae > Sander > Sander vitreus. The sequence goes on from NC_135855.1 coordinate 30,278,376, forward strand.
TACAGGACAGATGAAGACATGAAAGGGGGGAGAGAGAGAGGGTGAATGACATGCAGCAAAGGGCCGCAGGTCGGAGTCGAAGCCCGGCCCTCTGCGTCGAGGAGTAAACCTCTATATATGGGCGCCGGCTCTACCAACTGAGCTATCCGGGCGCCCAACTCTGATAAATTGAACCTAATCTGTCCAACTTTCATCAGGTCTAGTTGGTTCTCATAAGGCACAGGAATGGATAGAAAGAGAAAGAGAGATAAGACAAAAATGAAGAGTTCCAATGTGTCTCATACACCAATAGCCTTTCATTATTTCACAATTAGTGAAAGAAAATGGAATTGTTAAAATATACTAATTTACTTTACTTCACACAGATCAAACATCAGTGTTGGTAATGCATGTGTTTAGGAGTATCTAAAGTCCAACACTGTCCTTGAAGCATTCTCAGCCTCTTGTACTGCTCTCAATCTGTCAGAACAGAACAACCCATCATCCAAATAATTGACTTTTTCGAGGCTTTAACACTGGCCAATAGACGCTGCCATAAAATGTCCTGTGAATGATTGCCTTCAAGACACTTTTTTTTTTTTTTTTTTACCAATAGTGATTTTTCACCTTTTTAAAATTTGATTTAAAAGCCATTTACTGTAATCTGATGTCCCCGTTTGCATTTTGGCCACTAGAAGGCATTGCACCCTTGGAGATGGATAAAGTGATATGATGTATTTTTCCTCGCTCTCTCTTTATAATAATGAGCTCCCTTTAAAAACTTTTCACATGGTTCTCATTACCAACATTGTTGCAACAGTTCATCTCACATACAAATTACATGCATGCCCCAAAATAAACTCAATGATACGAGATTATTGTAATGTTATCATTTTGTCTTTATTTTTTCATATGAACCTACGACAAAACAAAATATATATATATATAGGTAAAAGCTCTGTGACACTACAGCCACAAAGCGAGTAATGTTACATGGCAGTGTGTGCTATGCCCTATTTTTGTGTTAAAACCTATAAACTATCAGACTCTTTTTTAAGAGAAAAGTTATCTGCTGCATCCTGACATGAGACTTTATAAGGACAATAGCTATTTTCAACAAAAACATCCAAATTCATTGTATTAAAAATACGGTCCTCAAGTAGAAATACAGAAACACACTCATGTGGCTCTTGAGACTAATTTCACAACTGTAAAATCAAGTTCAGTCAGTGTCATGTATTTCTTACCTGTTAGTTTACTGGAAAAGTCTCACAACAGAGGCCACTGTTGTACTCTTAGACCAGCTGTCGTCATTCATAGACCATTAATAGTTCCAGCAGCCCTAGCTTCATTTTTAAGGCAAACTTTGTGTTTCCTTCTTCTTCCAAATCAATAAAAACAGTTTTGAATACTTGGAGGTCACTTAACCTCTTTCACTCATTTTAGCACAGGACGACATGTAGATCATTAGGGTTTATTAAAAAACTCACTGGTCTGCTCAGTGACCTCAGCTCATTTGTGGGTGACTGATGTGCATGTATTGATTGTCTACTAAGTGTGTGCGTGCATATGTGTGTGTGCGTGCACACGTTACTTTGTTTTTGTATATTTCGTCAAGCGTAATGGTTGCACTTTATGTTAAAGTCTTGGATTTGTAGAAGGAAACTTGGCTTATGAATTGTGCCACATACAGTAGTAGTTGCAAGCATACTGTCATAACATAACTGTGATGTAGAAACTCAAAAGCTCATTGGAGAGTGCCATTATGTCAGGGAGGCTTTCATTATGTCTGCCTTTAAAACAGTCTAACAGGTCAGCAAAACAAAGTTTGCAGGAAGTAAGTAAATAATGTCAGGCGCAGAGGCAGAGATGTCGGTTGTCATCTAAGTTTTTTCATTCAATAAAACTAATTTTATAACCAAAGTTCTCATTTTAGCTGCCATAAGAATGGCAATTTTCCAAAAATATGACTCTCCTGTTTCATAGCCAGCTTTATAAAAAAAAATCTTTAGTGCTGAACTTTAAACATCAATAGCCTTTTTTCCCCTCAGACATTTTGATCATCATTTTAGGGAAAAGCACAGGAGTTACTGATAACGTAAGCCATCACATCTGAGCTCAATTAACACTCCATTCTCCAGGTCCAAACACTAAACATGAACAATTATGCAGCAATTAGAATCTCAGGATAAATAAATAGTTTGTTTTTTCTGGCCTGGGGGTAGAAGGTGTACGACTGGAGTCCTTACAATTGGGAACGCTGCAACTCTGGAGGAAGCATGTGGGGACATTCCACTGGAGTCTATCCAGGGGAGGATTCGACACGCCAGGGGGTACCCCCCTTGGGGCTAACATCGCGTGTGATGTGTGGATGGATGACATTTTATGGCTTCATAGAGCTAGAACCTTGAAGCTAAGGAAACCAATATGATGTGAATGAATATTATAGATAAAAGTAATAATAATAATAATAATAATAATAATAATAATAATAATAGAGTATTGTTTACAGTACTGCAGTATTTTGCTTTTGATTGGTGCATTCTCTGATTTACTACATGTTTTCACCCAACATCAGTTTGGTGTACTGAAGTCATGAAATAAAACTTTTGAAATCTGAGTTGACAGTTGAGTTTTTTTAAACTGAACATATTAGTGTGTAACAGATCAAATATGTTGTGTGTTTCTGGAGGACTTGCCATTTGAAACAATGTTTCATTTAGACGAAGTGTGTTTGACTTGTTATGTGAGAGGTTTGTACATATTATCTAGTGATTTTTTTCTTTGTCATTTTTAAAAAGGGGTGCATAAAGTTTGGAAATTCATCCTAGCCGTAAAACAGTTGTTATTATATCATTATTACTATTTTGATTGGTAATGACCTGCTATGGCCATTCAGAATGTAACAGATTAAACATTATTTGTGGCTTTGTATTTGAATGCATGCTTGCAAATCTGTGAGTGTCCATGTGTGAGCACATGGAAGCAGAGTGGTGGGAGCCGCAGAGCAGAGGGGGCAGGAATGTGTCCTCTCTAATCCCAGTGAGGGACAGAAGATGTTTTAGCAGATCTCCTCTGGTCCACATGAGCGGCCTCGGCGTCTGATGTTCCCACAAACCCCGGAACTAGATAAAGAGAGGCCGAGGCCTGTTTGGTTAGCACCAGACTTTCACACTGACGAGAGGAACTCAACTAAATAATCGACAACAATGCCAGCAGAGATGGCTACAGCCCTTCCTCTCCGGATGGTATGCTAAGACATCACAAAATATAAAGTGCAGAATGTCAAACCATGCGGAAGAGGGCTGCGCATTAAAGCGGCATCAGCGGCACTAATTGGAGGAAACAATAGGTAAAGAGTAAAGGTTTAACAGCCTAACATGGTAGTGAGGCCATACTAAAAAAAAATATCAAAATCTAATTTGTCCATTTTCGAAACTCAGTACGAAACTAAACTAAATTGATATTTTTCTTTGACTAATCTTGAAATATGAGATGATTACGCTCCATACACTAATGTTCCAGGACAAAGCAGTTGTCTCTTTTAATTAAACTATCCCTTCATGGCATTTTAAAGCAAACACAACTTTCTAAAGCCTAATATGTGTCATTTTGAACAGCATTTTATCAAGTGCACCTATAGAAGTAAACTTTATTCAAACTTAAAATTCGAATTTAAACTACTGTACTATGGTGTGCAAATTATTGTATATTGTATATTATTAATTATTTCAAAATAGACAAACTTTACAATAGCCAACATTTAATAGCTATCTTTAGTTCCCATCATGTCTGTATGAAGGAGACCTGTCTTTTGTGCTTTTAAATGTGTCTAATGTGTTTAAATACAGTGGTCAGACTATCTTTGATTAGGAACGCGAGAGTTGTGACTCCTGACTTGAGGAGCTGATGGGAACCGTGCGGCGAAGAGTCCGGATCAGTGCAGCGTGTGCTAAGCCAGGAGGACAGCTGACTCAGCAACTCCCCTGTTGTCTGTGTGCTCACTCGACAAAGTCTTTATCCCCGGTGACAGAATACAGCCTCAGGTCCCGAACACCCCCTCACAACCATCTGAAAATCCTCCTCCCAGCCCGGGTCCTGAAATTCTTATAGACACCCCTGATCCTGGTCTGATCCCTATCTGCTCTCTCTTTCTCTCCACACAAACACAAGCTGAATCAGGGAGGAGGCCGGGGTTTCAAACTACCATATTGTGCCATATCATCAGGTCTTATTTTTGTACTATACTATAGGTCTGTGTAGTAATGTGTGTGAAAATATTGTCTGACCTTATCAAAACGCAATTTGTAGAAAAGTGATAAAGTGGTTATTCTTCTCATTGCCACAAACTGAGCTCTCACATTTGATAAAGGTGGCACAACACATTTTTCATGTTTTTTTTTAAGTTGTATAGGTTATGCATGGACATGTATATGTTCCTTTGGCTTGCCAAACAGTCATTCACAGACAAAGAAATGTACATGTTCTCGTACATAGTGACATTACTTATGTTTTGGTTCAATTAGACCCCAGAGGGCTAACTCCCCGTTAAAGCTGTTATAAAATTCTATCAACACACAGAATAACACTAAACAACAGAAACAGAGCATAAAACAGACCTAATGTGACTGAGATTTTTGAAAATGAAGAAAAATGTATGATGTATCATGGTGTTAAAACAATGTTTAGTATGTCTTTTGAGCTGTTAAAGAGGCCCCAGGGTCTCAAAGCCTCAATCGGAAGATATGGGTTAAAAGAAAACTATAGCGTGGTCAAAATAAAAGAATTTAATGGAGTCCAACACAACAGCAACCTGAACTAGGACCTTAAAAATTACAGTAGAGTTTCATTAACACGTCTCTCATACAGTCTTAACTGAAAATGAAAATTTTAAGCTTTACATATAACAATTATCGCAAAACCATTGAAGTGGATTGCATTATATTACCGTACAGGTGTTTGTGTTAGTTCGTCTACCCTTGAAATGAAGTTGATTACCTCCTTTTAGTTTATTTCTTTGTTGAATTAAAGCACATTTCATGCTGTGATAGCTTCTAATTTCCTCAGTACCATTTCAGTAACGGAAATTGTAATGCTGCACCTCTGCTGTTGGTTATCTGTTTTCCTTTTCAAATTTGGTCAACTTCACCTTATTACCACAAAACCATGCTCTGGTTCATAGTGTCACATGAACTTAATAAAGAAAATGATGAAAGCCAACATAAGACATGTCAGTATATTTATATATTTAAAAATAAGGTCATTGATACAGAAGATATTCTCATTCGTCTGCACACAGCCTATGAATGTATTTCACATTTTGGATGCGTTCTTACTAAACTCGATCACTTCGATTGCACAACAATTATCAGAAGTAAATATTGTGATATCGTTCTTATCTTTATTATTGGTTGTAGTAGTAGCTGCAGTATCGTCTTTTATAATTTGATGCTACCATCCATATATTAAAGCATGTTGTTATATACAAGTTATTGTTATTGTCAGAGTGAGGACAGGTTCCAGGCCTGTTTCTGAGTTGAAGAATGTTTTTGAAATAAAACAAGCAGGATCTGATGCGAGCTGCAGATATACTATAGGTAAGTGACTGGTGACACAGAGGAGCTAAGTCATTGAGGCTGCTCTGATTCAGCTCGACACATGCACAGACTCGTCTAAAGGTAATCACGGCATAGCAAGCTCTGCTCTGCTTTAGTCCCATCAGTGCTGCAAACCTGCATTCCCACACCTGCCTGAGGCACACACTGTTAACTTCTGTACTCTGAGAGAGAGAAATTGAGAGAGAGAGAGAAAGAGGGATCCAATGCAAGGTGAAAGAGGTGAGAGATGAAGACAGAGAAAGGGCTCAAATAAAGAAAGAGACAGAAGCCTGCATACCAGAGGGGGCAGACAATACAACCCTCCACTTCAGACACATTCTGGTTAAGGCTTTAAGATCTACAGAGGGAGAAAACAGACGCAGATGATCTGATGTTCTCTGCTGGGGGGGGAATGCACATGCCACTGCCTGCACCTGTACGCTAACTGACTCCACATATGTGTATAATGAAATAAAATACATCCATGGTAGTCTGTGGTTCCTGGAATACTCTGCAATATGTAAAAACATAGTGCTGCCTTTATTTATTATATAAATAAATGTGTTTTCCTTTGAGGCACAAAGGGAGCCTTTACTGTCCTACACATTGACTACATCATTGGCGACATACATGTTCATGAGCACGGTAAAAGTAATACCAATGTTTTAAATGGGACATCATAACTTTAAAGAAAGTGGTATACTTTAAGAAAGAATTGAAGATACACACAGCATGGGTAGAAAATTGCTTATTTGTGCAATTGAAACGGGAGCTATTTCCTTCTCCCTTTGCATGGGCCCCATGAAGAGGAAAGGGGAGAGCTAGTGGTCAACAGAGGTCTTTCTAGGAGCAGCTGAATACCAGAGGAGCTGACAGGTATGTACATATTGGAATGTGCTTCTCAGCCACACCTGTGGGGAAAACACGGCCAAGCCTGGTCTCTCTCATCCCACTGGCTGACTCCCCGTGATTGACAACTGGAAGAACTATTTGGCTCCAGTCCACAAGAGCCAGGGGGCAGGTATGGTGAGTTCTGAATGTCAACCAATAGCAGCAGAGAAATCCCTCCGAGACAGGCGGGGCTGCAGTGAAATAAAACTCATCAATGGGGTGTGTCTCAAAAGTTTGTCAGCAGTCAAACAGTGCTGTAGGAACCCACTCCGACTGGTTCAAGCTTAACTAGTTCCTTGCTGCGTGAGGACCGGAGTGCTTTTCAGCTGGCAGAGATGGTAGATGGCGGCTTTTTTCCATGACAGGTTTACCTCTTCTGCAGCTGAATGATGTAAGTCAAACAACAGATCTCATCTGCTCCGACCGCGAGAACTCCTCTCTTTGGACCAGGACTTCGAGGGAAGGGATGGCAGGTTTCAGGCTGTCCATGGATGGGCACTTTTTAAACCTCTCTGGACTCTCACTTTTGTCCCTAAACAATAGGTCCTCCATCACAGTGTGATACAGATTTAACAGGTGCTGTTGTTCTGTGGTCGCTCACATCTCCTTATCACTTTTCCAGCCCAGCTATAGATTCTGTATCCGTTGGACGGAGAACTGATAAGGGCATGTGCATGACATTACCTACAGATACTGCAGAGACAACATCTGAGTCAGAGAGCCTTGGGGTAATTCAGTCAGTCAAATTCATAATATGCAATCATGTTGAAGGCTTGTATGAGTTTTTGTGCTTCAGTTGTTTGCTTTTGCTACTAATTCATTTTCAGAGGGATGACTAGAACTGTAATTTACTGCTTTTTGAAGATGTAAGAGTTGTTAAGAAAATAAGAGCGTTGTGTCATTTTAAAAAGTGAACTTTGTAAGTGGTGAATAGGAACTTAAGGGGTTGATGCAAGTTCATATGTATTAACACTAACATTTAGGTTGTATTGTAACCTATCTTATGATTTGTATACAATTAAATGATCTTAAGTCTTTTTTAGATGATTTAGTGCTGGATGCATTGATTCGTACTTTACATTCAAGGACTAAAAAAGAGGAAAGTTTTGTCTTTACACTTCTGTCGTTTAAAATGAGAAACAGCTGAATTTTAACTGAGATATAGATTCACCTTTCATGCAGCTCTGAGCGCACCTGGTTTTAGTCATATTTTCCAGAAATATAACAGAAAGCAACAATATTTGTCAAGTGCGGCTTCAGGCAAGATAATGTATTTCTCTTTTAAAAAGAGGCTGATGCGTAGGCAAGACCGGTGTTTGACAAAATCAGTACGATTCAGTTATTGTGCAGAAACACAGTGTATACTTCAGGGGGAGAATGTAGCACGTAGTTCACTTTAGTGTTCTAAAAAATCCCCTGATATTAAAACCAGCAAGCTCAAAGTGAACTCGGACACCCTGACATGATACAGCATGACTGACATAATCCATTAAAACTTAACTGAACACTGAGAATGATGCAACTGGTGAACTGGAATTCAAACATCAGGTGAGTAATTCGTGATGCATGCCAACATACTGACATGATTTTCACACCTAAAAATTAGCAGCCTTGGCATTTCTATTTTCAATTACAGCTCATTGAGTAGATAGTTTAAAACATAAGAACCTGTGGCCGGGTTGGGTAAGTGGGTAGAGCAGGCGCACATAAACATAGAGGTTTATGCATCGACGCATAGGTCCAGGGTTCAAATCCGACCTGTGACAATTTCCTGCATGTCTTCCCCCTTTCTCACCTAGCTGTCCTATCCATTAAAGGTGGAAAAGCCCCAAAAATAATCTTTAAAAAATCAAATATACAACAATAAGCATGTTGATACAAAAAGATGGATCAACATCAAACTGAGATATAAGCTGTAAAACAAGACTATCAACCTCATGACTCCATTTTAAAAAGTGTTACGTACAGTATGAGAGCTGAGGGATGCTCTATTTTTTCAAACGCCTGAGCTATTTCAACTAATTCTCTTTTTTCGGTAATCTATATTTTCACCTAGCTCAATTTAAAAGAGCTCTGGGGAAACTCTTTTAAATAACCGAGGTTACATTTAAGGAGCTCAGACTGGCAACCCCATATCTTAAGCATAAACTGCTCTCAAACACAATATGGGGCCGCATTCACCCTTTGGAACACATCATCATCCTTAAATGTGCTGATAACCTGCTCACAAAAGCCGGGATTCTGTATTTGTTTCTGCAAGTCAGGATGTGACTCAAAAAGAATATGTTTCAATTGTTGTGGACACTATTTCCTCATTCACAGCCATTTGTCTTCCATGAATATACAGTATACTTAAGAGTTTTAGTTATTGCACCTGTTATTTAATAACTGACAGAAAATAAATCACTTTTAATCAGACATTTATTGCCAAAAATATTTCATTGGTGGTTCCCTTTTGTACACTTTGTTCATTTTTGATAAGTTCGGTTAACAAAAGGTACACAGTTCAATTCTCACCTTAAAGAATGAAAGCCACCATCGTGATACAACAAAGAGCATGCACAGACACACACACACACACACACACACACACACACACACACACACACACACACACACACACACACACACACACACACACACACACACACACACACACACACACGGTGGAGGATCCTCTCTCCTCTGAAGTGTAATAATCTTTTCACTGCCAACAGATAAGGTCATTTCCCAGCCTTCATGCAACACTTAGCACTACTTCAACACGGTCTACTGTACCTCTTCGACCTGTACGCAAATGTAGTATTGTTTTACATGTTTGTATGATTTCTTTGCAATGAGGTTGACACAGAATTGATTATACAGACTGTACAATCATTTTACTGTATGTTGGCAATTGTTGTTAGATGCCATGAATAAAAGCAGAAGTTTGAGGTCGCTTAGAATTTGCAGCACAAATCATATGATGACAAAATGCCAGCCTATTTGGCCCATAAGCATTTTAGAATTCGCAATTGCTCATTGGAATGCAAACAATCAGATGGTCGATTAAAAAGCAAGTATTGCCTCATTTTAAAAGGGATATAGCAGCACACCATAGATATACAATTAAGCAGAAATCATAATGCAGCATCTGCATAACATAAAGATGAAGCAATATACCTAAGTTTAATATTCAATCAACTAACTGGGGTCTAAGATTAAATAGTGCAAAATGTTATAATCATCATTTATAATGAAATGCCTATACCCATTAGATAATAAACCTCATTTGCCATTATTGATTCACCTGAGAAAACACGGCGGCTGACTCCAGCAGTTAGAGTAGGTGATAAAAGCAAGGCAGGCTATTGTGTTTAAGCTAGACCAACCATGGAAGCACTGAGGTCCCACAGCTTCTTGGCTGCAGCATCATCAAGGGCTTGCGGTGCCGGCGTTTTGGAGGCACAGTCACTGTATGAGGAAGTAAAATAGGGGGAGAACATCACTCAAGAGTCCGTTACAATCTTTTTATAACCTCATCTGCTGTAGCACAATTGCTAATGGATCAGCAATAGCTTGTGAAATAAACTATTTACGATGCCATAAATCATTTGTTTCATTGTCATGCTCTGCCATTGTACAATGGAAAAACCCTGCAAAGTGGACTGAATTCCAGACAACTGCAAATATTAACTCAGTTAAAGAAGTTTATCTTCACAGTTTTATTGCAGGTGTACTTGCCTGTAGTAGAGGCCGCTGACGTTTGCCTGGCTCTCATCCACAGCGCAGTAGATGCTGGTCTGAGCTCCTTCCCAGGGACTTTTGATCAGCATGAAAAATGGCATGGCTATGATCCTCTTCCACAGAGCTACAGTAGGTAACAAGTGGCGGCCTAATTCCGTGCGAATGACCCCAGGGTGAAGACTGTACACTGTCACACCAGTGTCTAATGAGAGGGATCCATCAAATCAAATGTTAGTTACAATGCATGATACATCATAACACTATTAAAGGGGAACTATGCAGTTTTTTTTAGCCTGATTTACCTTAACTGAACAGCTTCGGAGTCATTGGAATGGTTATATGACTTTTTTCGAGTTAAATGGTGGTCGTCTCGCTCCCACCTAGCGCCTGTGAGCGGAAAAACCACCCTTGCAACTTTGGGCTGGCGAGTCGCCCGCCTAAGCATCAGGAAGTATCGCGTGATATCAGGTATCGCGATGTAACGAATTGCTTCACGGCACTGCACACATACGCCCATTCAGGAACCGGCTAACAAGGTAGAGATGGAGTTTTTCACACTATCGTCATGGCTGAGCCGGCAAAAAAGAAGCAGAAAGCTAGGAAAGCATTGTCAGAGGAACAGAGAAAGAGGAAACGGCAGACTGACCGAGCGAGGAGTCAGGCACAAGTAAACATAGGAGCTGCCAAATATCTATTCCGAAGCTGTAGGGGGAGCTCTATAGAGAAACCTGCGAGCAAAAAGCGAGCAAAAAGCGAGAAAACAGCGAAGAAATGGCCAAAACTGCATAGAGCCCCTTTAACGTAGGAAAGAAACAGACCCAATACAAGGTAATAATAATACTAATAATAAATTGAATTTGTATAGCGCTTTTCATGGACTCAAAGTCGCTAACCAGGGCAAAAACAAAAGAATACTAAAAAGAGATTTGTACTACCTAAGACTTAAGCAAATAAAAACCAGGACAACGTGAGGTGATTATTCCCCATCAACTTTACCCTTACAGTGTACCTGAACAACGTTGTATTAATGGGATGCAGCGTGCATTGAACACTACCTTGCAGTCTTGAAGCCAGTTCTCTGCAGAAGAGCACATTGGCCAGCTTGCTTTGGCGGTAGCTCACCTCACGTTTATAGTTTTTATCGAGGTTGATGTCATCAAAGTGTATACGGCCTGCAAGAAATAATCCAGTGAAGAAAATCACATGAGTCATTAACATCCAAAGTTCAGTATCAGTTTAAGTGAAGTAAAATGTCAGAGATACGATTTTAACTATGAAGTAGGTAGCTTTGATGGACTAAAATGACAAAACATTGTCTTTACCTTTCTCGTGTGCCAGGCTGGAGACGATGACAATGCGACTTGGAGTTGACTTCTTCAGCAGGTCAAGAAGACAGTTGGTGAGGAGAAAATGTCCCAGGTGGTTGACACCAAACTGCATTTCAAAGCCATCCTCAGTCTTCCACTTAGGACACATCATGATACCTTAAAATCAAAAAATACACTTATAAGAGATTCGGAAGGTATGATTATCAATGATCATAACCTTGCATTCAAAGATTTTTGTACCAATTTATATTGAGCTGAATGCACAGTACAAGATCATAGCTTGCACAATTTCTAGAAGGACACCCCACTTCCTGTAATGAGTACAACTCAGAAAGATGAGTTGGAGGGGTGCCCGGGTAGCTCCCCTGGTAGAGCGTGCGCCCCATGTGCAGAGGCTCAGTCCTCGCCGCAGCAGCTGCAGGTTCAATTCCAACCTGAGGCCCTTTGCTGCATGTCATTCCCCCTCTCTCTTCCCTTTCATGTCTAAGCTGCCCTATCAAATAAAGGCGTAACATGCCAAAAAAAATCTTTAAAGAAAAGAAAGATTAGTTGGAGTTCCCCATCTATCTAATAAAGCGGGACGCCTCTGTGTGTGAGTGTATGTATGTCTGTGCGTCTGTCTTTGAAATAAGTTTCCCAACTGATTTTTATAAATGCTTTCTGTGTGTAGTGTCTCCATTGTTGATTAAGTTGTTCAAAATCTAAAAATACACTTAACATAAAACTTACTAAAAAATAACCTCTTGGTCCACCATCAGTTGACCCCAAACTGAGGTCACTTTTTGGCCTATAAATGTTGAGAGGATAATTCTAATAAATACAGCAAGTGCAGTTTCAGCCACAAAATTCAGCTGCCTATATGAGACAGATTTTTGATTTTGATTGTTTAGCTGTGATGTGATATTTGAAAACGCTCCTCTGCAGACAAGTTCTCAATGTGCCTATATGTCATAACATCTGTTTTCTCCTACATATGTATGACGTTTGTGATTATTTCCTTAATGTTCCTGTAGTGAAAAATGTTTACTGCTGCTGACTAACCACTGCCAAATACCTGCATTATTGATGAGGATGTCCAAACGTTCTTCATTCTCCAGGACATCTTTGGCCAGGTCCCTAACAGACTGCAGTGAAGCGAGATCCAGTTTCTTTACCACCACGTTACCGTTTCCACTCTGTTGCCGGATATCATCAGCTGCAATGCGGGCTCTGGTCATGTCTCTGCAGGCTAGGATCACTCTGGCTCCTTGACAAAAATAAGAAACAGCGTCAATGTATATAATATTTAAACTGAACTAGTACTGAATTAGTAGTCAAGGTAGCAGTCAATTTAGGTCAATCCAAAGGCACGCTATAGATAATAACAAAGGGCTGCACAAAAACAACAAAAAAGAAAAGACAAAACTAATAGAAAGTGAGGCCCTCACCTCGCTGGGCCATATCCAGGGCCGTCTCCTTCCCAATGCCAGCGTTGGCTCCTGTGATCAGGACTGTTTTCCCATCCAGCCTGACCTTGCTCCAACACACTCCACCAGCCAGCCATCTGCGCAAGGCCAGTACGCCTGCCCCTGAGAAAAAAAACATCACCATGTTAACATTGATATCAAATGCAGTGTAATATGTCTCATTGTGGTTATATTTTTTATTTGTGCTTTTGCTCTATTTATTTCTTGATCCTGTTGTGTTATTTCTTGGTCCTTGTTAATGCGACATGAAAAGCCGTCGGTGAACAATTTATTTTACAGGAGAATAAAATACTGAATTGAACCCTTTCTTTGGGATTTCAAATATGGCTTGAGATCCAAACAGATATGCATATTTACACATTTACGACAACACTAAAATGCTCTTTATACTTGTGCTGTTCCACTGACATTCCTTTATTCACAAACTGAGGGTTAGGGTTATAGGAGCAGCAGCCACGATGAATGCCTCTGTCATGATGGATCAAATGTGATAGGCTACTTCTCTGACATGCAGAGTTCTGCCTGAATTATGGGTTACTATTATGAGTATTATACATACATTGTCAGTAAGGGTTTACTTCCTTTGCATTGACATTTAAGAAAACGCAGAAAGGTACAAAACATATAGCACACAATATCCCTATGATACAATAATTCGTTTACCTGCAACAAAAGCAACAGTGAGACCGGTCGCGTGCCTCTCTACAAAATTCCTGATTGACTCTGCGTAGTTTTGCATATTTTAGCCTGTTAATTATTAACCAACTTAAATCATTACAAGCTTCAGTGGTAAGAATATTACAAAATGTAAAAAAAAGTAAAAACTCTGCCGGTTTCAAATAATACTACGCAGTTAATGAAAGGTCAAATGCTGTCAAAACCGAGGTGTTTCTCCTCTCCCTAAGACGATACCCTGTACGGAAGTGGGGGCGTGATGTGCACCGACTGGGATTTTCAGAATAAGTCTCTTGTTTAATGTGTACCCTCTGTTGTCATGGCAGCGCTTGTATGCCATAACTTGCCGCCGTTGGTTGTCTTCTGTCTATAATAAAAAGGGAATTAGCTGTTGTGATAATCATGTGTCAATGTCAGACTCTCTCACACGGGTTTGTTCATCTTTTACAGGCCCAAGGAGAGCAGAGCCGCCTATCTGTGTATCTTATCTTAACCTTTCTCATACACGCCCTACAAAACACACCCAAAGTAGCCTACATCAGTACAGCTCGCTGACTCATAGGCCTACTGTGTTGATTAGTTTCTGAGCTGCCATACCCTCAATGCCACACCAGCAGTGTTCACTTCTACAGTGAACTGGATTTTTTCATTTTATTAATCAATCAATCAATTTTGATGTACTTTACTTACCCTACTAATTCAATTTTGTGCTACTTTATACGTATAGGCCTACTCCACTAGTGATGCCAATATTGTACTTTTAACTTCATTATTATTATGTTGCTATTCATAATACTTTTCAAGACTAAATGCAAAACATGATAATCTGATAAAACATAATGCAATTGTACTGATCAAACAAACCAACAACAACAACAACAGCAGCATTCAAAATAACCTCCACCTATCTGGACGAGGTGCAACATTAAATACTGCTACATGCAATAAACACAGAAGCAATACGTTACTTAAAAAACATTGTGTTGCTTCCTATAATGGATTTGGAATGCAGGGCTTTTGTGATACTTTACATTTTCTGAATACTTCTTCCACCACAGCGAAACACAAAAACCACGAACGGAGTTTCTTCCTGAAACGTGTGTTAGCCTATTAAGCAAAAAAAAAAAAAAATACGTGGACTGTATACTTTGAAATATTGGGCTTTTATTTTGAAACCTAAACGTCATGAGTGTTGGTGCCACACCGTTAATGGCTTAGATCGCAGCAGTGTAAATGGATCCCAGTAATTTGTCGCCTCGTGGCTTTAACTGGTTTAAAATGGGTTGTTCCACATTTAGATGTTATGGTGTGTTTAGTTTGACCTTATTTCACGTTTGAAAACAGTTGGCTAATTTTCTAGTAAAAAATAAACAAACCTGCTCCGGAAGTACTTCGTGCTTGTGCCACGTCAGAGCTACAAAACTCTTACCATTCATGCTACACTCTGCAGCTTTTAGCAGTTTCTTCTCTCACCATGTTGTTACTGGGACTGGGCTGTTTGCTGCTGCATATGTTTGTGGTGTTTGGAACTGAGCTCACGTTTGAGCTCCCTGACAACGATAAGCAATGTTTCTACGAGGAACTAGAGAAAGACGTGAAGTTTGAAATGGACTTCCAAGTAAGTTACTCTGAAAGTGTGTGTTTATCAGGTGCTGCCAAAGTTATTCTTAGCTAGTAATTTATTTGAGTGGTGCCTGTCTCTAGTTCTTGGAAAGAGAAGAAAATACATAATTTTAGTTCTTTCCATGATTTCAAAATGCATCTGTTTTTAATGATGTGCTTATTTGGTTACTCAAATTGAAATCCTCATAATACCCCTACCTGTAGTTTAATACCACTCTTTACGTTACATTTAGTTAAAATTGTTTTGGTAAAGGTTTGTTGTCTTACCTAAAGTAACCCACCTAACTGGTTTGCTGCATAACCAGTGTGAGCCAGTTCCACATTGCACAATGCATATGTTACAACTAAACAACATATGTTACAACTATTTTGACATACACATGTTCTGTCATCCACACATGTCTTTAATGTGTGTTTCCTCTTCTTTTAGGTCATTGCAGGAGGCAACTATGATGTAGACTGCTTTGTCACTGATCCTCTAAACAATGTCTTGTATAATGAGAATAAGAAGCAGTATGACAGCTTCTCTCACACCACAGCTATGGCAGGAGTCTACAAGGTCTGCTTTAGCAATGGGTTCTCCACTTTTACACATAAAACGGTGTATCTGGACTTCCGCCATGGAGATGAGGAACCTCTCATGCAGACCATGACTGGAAGTACAGCACTGACTCAAGTAAGTCTGACGAACTTGGTTTTCAACTACTTTTGAGGAACAAGGTGCTCAAAATCTGTCTGCTGGAGTGGCCTAACCTTTTAAAAGGGCCACATTGTGGCTGTCACTTAGCTGCTCCAGACACTTAAAGGCTTCAGAGGATCACACAATCACTTACATTTTGCCTTTAAGTTAGGGCAAGATAAGTTTCAGATTAAAGAGGCACTGTAGCAAAAACATTATTTGCCAAAAGTGTTGTGTTTAGTAAGTTAGGCTAACTAGTCAGCTTTTGTGGTGATGGCAAGTGCAGCAAAACCTTTACTGTTACATTATTGTTAGTTTAGTTCAGATGGGGAACAGTTTATATAATGTCCACTAGGTGAAGCCAGAGCTGCAAGGTACATGTCTCATCATGTACCAAAAATATTATATTAACCATGATTGTCAACCATTGTTGTAAACATTGCAGTTTCCATGTTTGACATCATTACAGCTTATCAGAACTAAGAAGAAAAAAAAACTCAGATTCCCCATATCAGCCCACATTCGTAGTCTCCTAGTTAAAGATAGTGTTTACAATCCTATGCTTTATACAAGATATTTAATGTAGATGTTCCATTTTGGCCACTTCAAGTCCTGAGACTTGCTGGAAAAATGGGGGAAGTTAAAGGACTCTGATGAAGATGTAATCTTACATCGAAACGTTAGTCACTGTTATGCACCTTGAAAAATAAAACTATAAAGTAAGAAGACATCTGTGTTGCACCGGCAAATTTTTTGTTACTTTACACTGTTTTGTCCTGCCTTGGTTGCACTGGATTGTTGTGGTCTGCAGAAGCGCGGAGAACTCTCTCTTTTTTTACTTAAAGTGAATCTGTTCAGGAGCAGTTTAGATAATATAATTCAATGTTTGCAAATGTGTGACCCACCTTCCAATGTACGTTTTGCCCCAGGCCATTCCTGTGCTCTTGATTAATTAGTTTTTGATCTTTCTGCTGTCAGTTGGAGTCATCTTGCGTCTCCATTCATGAGATCCTGAAGGTGGTGGCTGACTCGCAGACGTGGTACAGGCTAAGAGAGGCGCACGACCGCACAAAAGCCGAGCATCTCCTCGAGCGGGTGACCTACTGGTCCATCGGAGAAACCGTCCTGCTGTTTGTTATCGGCATTGGTCAGGTCATGTTGCTCAGGAGCTTCTTCAGTGAGAAGAAAGGCTCTGTGGCAGCCACCACTTAAAACTCTTAGTCTTTATGTACCCTCAGAAAGAGAGGCCAATGTGAGCACATAAGTGCTTCATGAGATTAGCATACATTTTTTAGTGTGTTCAGCAAATCTTTTTGCTAAAGGGATAGTTTGGGAAATCTTTTAATTTTTTTCCTGCGTGAGTAAGTGTCAAGACAATCTTGTGAATGCCCTTTTCGTGTCTGTGTTTTGTTGTTAACAAGCTGTACTGAACACTTAAATTTATGTTGAATATGAGATTGACACCTTTCAACCTTGCACAGATTATTTATTATATTTTTATGGTGCAACATAAAGCAGGTTAGTACTATCTATCTGTTACCCGGATTGCTTTACAATATATTACAATATTTACATCTGGATACCCAGTAATTACATAAGACGTTGTGGCACATCACTTGTTTCTGAATGTTAGTTGTACTTGTTGTATAATGTGTGTTATGTTTGTGATTACCTTAATTTATGTGCAAAAAAATGCTGTTATTAGAGCTCTGTCTCCCTCATGGCCTTGTGTGTCTCATACAAAGTGCCTTAAGACATTTTTATTTAGAGGTTTAAAGGTTTGGCCTACTGTTTTTAATTTGTTAACGTACCATCCTTTTTTTTACTGACTGATTGGATTCTCAGTTTTCATTCTTATTTTTTTACATTTAGGTGTGATTACAAGTCCATGTTATCTCATAAAGAGATATGTTTAATGGACCCAATTTTTATCGCATTTGCCAAAGTTATACTTGCAGTCCTATTTGTTTATCTGTCTCCCTATTATCTTTAAAACCTGTCAACAGATTTCAATAAAATTGCCAAACATCGCCAGATTTGCATTGTGACTCTTTTTGTATTTTCTGCCAATATTGAGATGCCAATTCAGATCCAGGTTCACATAAAAATAAAGTTTTGCTTTTATTATTAAAAATAAGAAACTCAGAAAATTGTGCAGCCTTGTTGGATATCAGCTCTCTTAGTGTTCTAAGATTAACCACATACAGATGATGAAAGCTATTTCTGGCCGACTCAGGCCCTCCTCACTATTTCATATCAAGAATAAAAATGATATAGATTGGGTTAAAATGGCATTGCCTGTGATTGTGTGCAAAACCAATCCTATATTTAGGCCAGGTGCTAAAAAGCTGAAAATATCGACACACTAGATAACAGTTCCCAAACTTTAATAATAACTAAACCGAGAGTGTTTTAACCACCAATAAAATCCATTTTATTTCTATGATTTTAACCCTAATGGGTTTACATCAGGTTTCTCAATGGGATAAATGATATTTGTATTATAAGGGTATTTGTACACTATGGTACTGCTACTTTTACTCAAGTAAAAGATCTGAGTACTTCTTCCACCACTGACAGAGTGGAAATAAGAGACTGCCACCTGGACAGACTGCTGTGGGAAAAGGAAAGAGGAAGAAGGTAAGTAAACTTATATATTAATGATTTGCCGTTTGTTTGCCCTGATATCAAAACACGAATGTATGCGGACGACACTGTAGTATATAAACATGCCAAGACAAAACATCTGGCTGCTGCCAAACTCACCACAGTCATGGATCAGATCACCGATTGGCTAAATCGTTCCTGCCTTCAAATTAATGTAAATAAAACTGTAGTAATGTTTTTTCAGAAAAAGACAATGTAACGTGTCAAATATAACCATCTTAGGTCAAAACATTAGTATTGTGCCACAATTTAAGTATCTGGGCATTCTTATTGATTCAATCTTTCTTATAAAGCACATATGAGGAGTTATAACTCTATATATGGGCATGTGCTCTTCCAGGTGAGCTACCCAGGCGCCCAAGATGTGATGTGTGTTTGATGTGACATAGTCATTGTTGCTGCCGTTCCATCTCTGCTGCCTGCCTCCATGTTATGTCTTGTATGAGCTTTCAATGTGGCCTCTGTGACTATTCTCCTTTCTCTTGACTCCTTTGTATTGTCTTTACTGCATGGACTACTTTAATGCCTTTGCCGTCATCTGTGCTTGCTTGTTTGTTTGTGTGCCACTTCTTTGTATGTCTTAATCCTTTTGCTTAGGCCTGCTGTCATTATAGATGTAATGTAATTTATTTTAATTTGTTAACCATTGTATTTTAGGATGCTATTGACAGCTGGCCGGGGACTAGGCTACAGCTGGAAATTAGCTGTAGAGGCTAAAGTTGCTCCTTTTACTCAATTCAATTCAATTCAATTCAATTTTATTTATAGTGTCAAATCATAACAGAAGTTATCTCAGGACACTTTACAGATAGAGTAGGTCTAGACCACACTCTATAATTTACAAGGACCCAACAATTCCAGTGATTCCCCCAAGAGCATGCATGAATGCGTAAGTGCGACAGTGGCAAGGAAAAACTCCCTTTTAGGAAGAAACCTCGGACAGACCCAGGCTCTTGGTAGGCGGTGTCTGACGGTGCTGGTTGGGGGTATGATGAACAATGGCAATAATAGTCACAATAAAGATATTGTAATAGTTATAATAGTTCATGGTGTCGTAGAGCACAGCAGGGCGTAACAGGGCGTGGCAGGGCGTTGGCCGGACATAGCAAGTTGAAGCTGGGCATTGCAGAGCGTAGCAGGGTGTAATAGGGCACAGCAGGGTGTAGGGCAGGACCACGGCGACAGCTGCCACCATGATGTAGGTGCCATCATGATCCAAGATGATGATGCTGGGCGGAAAAAGAACATAAGGACTCCGGGGAATAAGCTCCCCGGAGCTATGTTAGTAACAATCAGCAATCAGACCCAGCATTTCTGGGACACAAGTACACACAGATGGAAAGAGAGAGGAGAGAGAAGCTCAGCGTGTCCAAGGAGGTACCCCGGTAGTCTAGAACTATAACCATGTATAACTGTACAGTTAATTAAGGGGGACTGTCCAAGACATTATAAACTAATAAACTAAACTAAGCCAAACTAAACTTGAACTTGAAACACACTGACCTGAACATTGGCTACTCAACGAGCATACTTCATTGTGATTGGCCCGGAGCCGGTTTTGCTGGCCAATCATAGGAAAGCATGCGCTGTCCAAGCTAAAGGTGTTTACTGACGCCTACAGTACGTCCTGCGTTACCAGTTTACCGGGCTCTATCTGTCTGTTGCTCATTCATAAGAAAAAAGGTGAGTGGTAGTTCCTAGTAAACATGGCGAGTTACCTAAAAGCTCTGACGGCCGTGTCAAGAAGTACAGTTGCTGTTCTGACGCAAAACCCCGCAGTGCTCTCACCGGCCGCCGTCTGCCATCATAGGCTGCAACAGAGGAACTGTAAGTCAGCCGTCGGCTAAAACCACAACAATATGAATCAAAATGTATTAGCCTATAGTAGTGCGCATTTTCAGCGAAGTTGACAACATTAGTGTGGCCACCTGGCTGTGTAAGATACAGTATGGACAGGGTGAGTGTTTTATGAAAGATTAGGTGTCAGTGTTGAAACCCTTTCGCTGATTGGCAACTAGCCATCACTAGATCATCTATAAAAGATCCTGAACAGAGTAAATACAGTCCACAGTCCAAAACTGTTTTCATTTAGCACGAGTATCGAAAACCCAGAAAAGAAAGTTAAAACAATGTAATAGAAAACCGTAAGGTGTTTGTAAGGAAGCTACACAAAGCTGTATCATGGTGAATACTGACAAAGAAATTGAAGAATGGAAGATAAATTAGTTTAGTAAAGTCTATAATAGCAGTTGGTGCCAGCCTATCTCGGCATGTGAGTCCACGTGTGTGTCAGGTACAAAAAGGGCTGGACAGGTAATTACTGCCATCAACGTGCTCATATAATCCCAAGGCCACAGTGTCTGGCAGAGTTTCACAGTAAGAATGAACCCTGCATACGCAAAGGGATATAAAACCAAATGCCGGTGTGTTGTGTCATCAGTTTGTTCTCTAGTGGTTTAGAAAGGTTTCACAGGTGAGATGGGTACTAGGCTACATTAAGGGAGTTATTTTAGAGATATTCTCGACATGTGGATGAGCTTTCCCACAGGGATGTGAGTTTAAAGACTCCTTCCCAAATTGCAGGGACAGTCGCACACAAAGCCGGAATGAATTCAAGAAACAAGAAGTGTAAATACAAGGCAGTGAATTCCGTCTGAAGCAATGAAAACATGCAAATAATGACTGCGTGAAAATGACCCTCCTGCTAAATGAATGTTAAGTGAATGCAGCATCCTCGACAGTGCAAAAAATCATAGATTATATAATAATAAAACATGAGAGCTAATGTAACTGTTAACTTTTCAGATGCCACAAAGCGCATCAAGGTGGACAAGCCAGTGGTGGAGATGGACGGAGATGAGATGACTCGAATCATATGGGAGTTCATCAAAGAGAGGGTAAAGCAGAGTCGTAAAGTGATTTAGACTTTCACTGTATGAAGAAACTGTAGATCACCTTATGAGCAAATTTGAGGATGTTTGTATTCAGCATAAAAATGGGTTATTATAGTCATCAGAAACTCTGTGTGTGTGTGTGTGTGTGTGTGTGTGTGTGTGTGTGTGTGTGTGTTTTCTGTGCAGTGTTGTCCTCATACAAATAACACATCCACATCTTGTACATGTCATGTCAGCTCATCCTGCCCAATGTTGATGTTGAGCTGAAGTACTTTGACCTTGGCCTGCCTTACCGTGACCAGACAGATGACCAGGTCACCATCGACTCTGCTCTCGCAACTAATAAATACAATGTGGCTGTCAAGTGTGCCACCATCACCCCCGATGAGGCCCGAGTTGAGGGTAAGTTTGACAATTATTATACGCTAACTGTGCTATCTGTACTATTCTAGCTTTGTGTAGAATCTATACAGCAAATCAGACAATTTCTTGCATTGTAAAATGTTTAGAAATACAAAATATTTCATTTTTCAACCAATAGCTGCATTAGTAATAAAATCTGCTGTATGTGCGTGAGTATTTTCATAAGAATACATGTAATGGTACTTTTCTTTTTGGATCTTTTATGAGTGAGTTTCTTAACTGTTCTTGAGCCTTGCTTTGAGTCTTCAAATGGGAAAAGCTTACAGCACGTATACTTTTCTTTTTCAGAGTTTAAGCTAAAGAAGATGTGGAAGAGTCCTAATGGAACCATCAGGAACATCTTGGGTGGCACCGTTTTCCGTGAGCCAATCCTTTGTAAAAACATCCCTCGTCTTGTTCCCGGTTGGACAAAAGCCATGACAATCGGCAGACATGCTTTTGGCGATCAGGTAAGAAATGCAAAATGTGTGTTTTTCTCTTAACAAAGATGCATCCAAACTGACGGAGGAGCAATCTGACAGCTCAGGCTTGATGTTTGATCTCACAGTACAGGGCCACAGACTTTGTAATTGACCAGCCTGGCAAGTTCAAGATTGTGTTTGCCCCAGCCGATGGAAGCAAGCAGAAGGAGTGGGAGGTGTATGACTTTAAGGCAGGGGGCTGTGGGTTGGGAATGTACAACACTGACGAGGTAAGAAACAGTTTGTTTTTACATTTAAGGCAGTTACACACCAACCAGACAGCCGACCGTTGGCAGAAAAGGCAGTTGGACTGATCAGTCTCCCCGAGTTGGTCAAAAAAAGTGCCTGGGAACACACCAAAGCGACGAGACGTAATATGTCTCCATAACAGCAGGGGGCGCTTATCTGTATTGTCACCCAAAAAATGAAAAAATCACCCAGATTTAGGATTTTTCGAACGGCCATTACTGGCAACTCATTCAGAATACGATCTCATATTGTACTAAAATAGTTCACCGAAACGTGTTTTTGAAAATATTTTAAGCAAGAAATAGGCCATGCAGTTGCTGAATCTGTCTTCATTTCAGATCGACAAAGGTCAGTTTAAAAGATTTTTGTCAGATTTTGAGAGGCTCTAGTCACGCTCATCCCGCTTGCCATTTCCGGGTGAGTCCCGACTGCCCTGTCTCCGACTGAGCATGTCAGGTCGGCGAAAATAAAGGCCGACAGCTACTCCAACGGACGACGGCACGGAACACACCAAACAGTCACTGACCTTGCCAGACTGTCCAACGGCCGATTATCGACCCGGTGTGGAACTGCTTTTACATGATCGCGCACACGCCCCCACCCCTCCTCCACACAGTTGCTAGTAGCCAAGGAATACACGGAGAAGTAAAAAAACATGATGGATTCTGGGGAAAGTCACCGGACGACACAATCTTCTGAACATAGAAATACAGAGAGTTTTGAGGAGCAGATAGTCTTAATTAGCTTTGTAGCAACTCATTTGGAAATGGCTTGAACGTAACAGATGTTTATTAATATCAAAAAGCTAAACTATAGCTTTGAAATCTGGACCATATTAATTTAATTTCTCTGCACAGTCCATCAGTGGATTTGCTCACAGCTGCTTTCAGTATGCCATCCGGAAAAGGTGGCCTCTGTACATGAGCACCAAGAACACCATCCTCAAGGCCTATGACGGGCGCTTCAAAGACATTTTCCAGGACATCTTCGAGAGGTAAGATACTGAACAGATGAGGATTCAGACTTGATGTACTGGATTGTTTCATTACATTGCTCAAGGAATAGACTCTTGAGCAGAATGTCACGTGGTGAAATCAGATGAACAATGTACAATGGTCAGGCCACTGTTAAGGAGACATGGACATTTCATTATTTTGTCTTTTTCAGGACGTACAAACCAGAGTTTGACAAGCTGAAGATCTGGTATGAGCACCGTCTCATTGACGACATGGTGGCCCAGGTCCTGAAGTCTTCTGGAGGATTTGTTTGGGCCTGCAAAAATTACGATGGAGATGTGCAGTCAGACATTCTGGCTCAGGGTTAGTGCACTTCAATTTGATAATGGGTAGGCAGTTGTTGGATTGCCGTGCTTGCTCAGCAAAGGCCACACGGTCACAATGGCATATTTACATCTGAGCTACTTTCCATGTTTTGTGCATGGGCTTATTTTTGTGAATTTGGATTTCCGTGTGATGCGAGGTTTGTCTGTGCGTTGTGTCCAGGTTTTGGTTCTCTAGGTCTCATGACATCAGTGCTAGTGTGCCCTGACGGAAAGACTATCGAGGCCGAGGCTGCCCATGGCACCGTCACCAGGCACTACCGTGAACACCAGAGGGTAAGAGCCACCAGGCCACACTGCTGGCTGAGACTAGGTGTAGTTGAACTTGTGATTCTCCACTTACATTACATTACAAACATTCTCTAAATGTTTGAAGCCGGTAGAGTGCAACCGTTATTCAACTGCGAGTGTTAACAGAGTCATTGGGATTTCACTCAGTTTAAGCTTAGTGTAAAAAGTTGCATAATTAAATGTTTTATTGTGTATGTAAAAAATAATTGTTGAATTTTAGAACCAAATTATACTAAATTGCAGTTCACAGGTTTCAGCCTATAAACGACTAAACACAGCATTTGTCATTTCTAGATCACTTTTGTTAGGTGGGGTTTTTTTATTATTACCACAGGCAACCGGCTAAATGTATTCAACATTATGTCATTATGTGATATATTCAGCAGAGGTTGAAAGCAGAATTTCTTTTTTGTCAGTGATCCATGTCATTAATAGTTAATCCCAAGTTATGCTGCAAATCCTTCAGAATCAAACAGACTGGTCTCTCTCCATTTTACACATTTTTTACTTTTAGAAGAGGCAGAGATACTAATGTCTCCATCCAAAGTAGCATCAATGGAACTGAATGCAACGCAACCACAAGACATGTGGAAGTTTCTGTAACTAACCTTAACTGTCCTTGCTTTGTAGGGAAAACCAACCAGTACCAACCCGATCGCGAGCATCTTTGCTTGGACCAAAGGACTGGAGCACAGAGGCAAACTGGACGGAAATCTTGATTTGATGAAGTCTGTTATCTGATGGTTCAATGTCATTTACTCATGTGGCTAGAGATGGTCCGATACCATTTTTTGCTTCCTGATACCGATTCCGATACCTGAACTTGCGTATCGGCCGATACCGAGTACCGATCCGATACCAGTGTGTCATATATTTTATTATGTTTTAACAGCTGTATACTACTATCTCTGTATGGATGTGATATTATTTCTATCTTTGTTGTCAGTCTGGCTCAGGTTAAACTCTTTCTGAAACATGAACAATGAACGCCCCAGAACCTTCTTTTATTCTGCAGTTTGATTCCGTTATAACGGAAAAATAACATGAATAAACTACTTTAACGTAGATATTCTTTAGGGCTTTATTACGTGGTATCGGATCGGTGTATTAACTCCAGTACTTCCCGATACCGATACCAGGGTTTTAGGCAGTATCGGAGCCGATACCGGTATCGGAACATCTCTACATGTGGCATATGTTTACGTAATCTTGCAGCGTAATGATTTGTCACTCTGCATTGTCGCTCTCCAGGTTTTCCCAGACGTTGGAACAAGTCTGTGTGGCAACAGTGGA
This sequence comes from Sander vitreus, assembly GCF_031162955.1. Classification (NCBI taxonomy): domain Eukaryota; kingdom Metazoa; phylum Chordata; class Actinopteri; order Perciformes; family Percidae; genus Sander; species Sander vitreus. Next base: position 30,303,957 of record NC_135855.1, read on the forward strand.
AAATGGGGTGATGACCAAGGACCTTGCAGGCTGCATCCATGGCTTGGCCAAGTGAGTTTACATTTTTAGATCCCTCAGTCATGAGGGGCTTTCCGACCGGAGGGATTTTTGCAGTTCTTAGAACTAAAAGTTCCTAGAACACTTTTTTCGTCGCGTTCCGAAATTTGGGGATTTTTTCAGACCGCTCTCGTAAATAAGAGGCTTTTATTTTCGCCGTTGACAGTTTGTTTGTTTAAATATCACAACACATGTCCATCATAAAATTAACGGGAACCTGTGGTTAACTGTCTTTTCGGAGTTAAACTCCACAAGCGTGTCCTACGGCTCGCCGGCCGTCACACACACACACACACACATCCACAGCGCAGCAGGCAGAGGCGGGGTCTGTTCCGAGTATAATAAAGCCCTGTCTGTGTTGAGCTAAACATTACGTGAATTACTACGAGAATGGACGGAATGCTGCTTTGTTGTTGTTGTATGTGGCTCTAAGGTCTAGTGACGATGCTATAAAGACTGTTGCCGTGCTTGCGTCACTCCCTTACCCCTCCTACCAGTCCCTATGGCCACTTGGCCAGTGGGAATGCAAACGGAAAAAAAGATTTTGGGGGAGAGCACTTCTTAGAACTGCTTAGAAGTGTACTTTTCCTCTAAAAAGTACAAGTACTATCCGGTCGGAAAGCACCTATGGTCTATTTTTTGGAAACTTTTTTTCCTGATGTTTTAACATGAGGACATATTTTATAATTTATTACAAATGTAACCCCTGCACTGTGATCTCGCAGCTGCAAGTTGAATGAACATTATGTCAACACATCGGACTTCCTGGATGCTATCAAGACCAACTTAGACAAAGCTCTGGGCAAATAAAGAGCAATCAGAAGGAACACTTGCCAAAGTAGAGAGACAAACCCCTCTTTTTTAACCTCATTTGTATGAATCTTTGTATCCAATTTTGAAGGAACCAAGTTTGCTATTTTTCGTGCCATTTTTGTTTTTATTTGTATAGCTCACTGACGCATTACTGTGCTCATGTTCCTCCTCTGCCTTTTCTGTTGCCAACGGTCCTGTTTTGTATTGCACAATTAAGTGTTTGTACTGTATAAATTAATATTAATGCTTTTAATTAACGATGGCCATTTCAAAGACATTTCAGTCTTTCAAATTTAATTAGATCACATCTTCAGGTAACCCTATGTACAAACAAGGACCCTTACATGGCATGTTTTGCACTATAAGTATAAATATTAAAAAGAAATAGTGATAGTCACTCAATAACATGCAGTGTATGAAGATGCCTTTTTCAGCTTGGTTGTCATTTTGTTCTTATCTTCAGCAGCAACACTAACCCTAATGAATGCCTACGGGATCATAATTGTTTTATTGACACTCAGCAGTTGAGCCAAGATAGCCAAATATTGCTTTTTGACACGATTTCAGACTACACCAAATACATAAAAAAGGTCTGTCGTCTATGATTGTAAGGCATTTATCAGTTTCTGACTTTGGGGAAGTGGGAACAAGAGTCAAATTCCCCAAAACTACTGTATCTCTGAACTGTCTTTAACCTAATCCCACACATTTAGGCTTATTATTCTATATGATCTTCTTTTAATAACTACTGTAATACCTTTTCACTACCATTCACTGAGCATCCCCTGAAACTGTTTGGAGCCCACCTCCCACTTTGAAAACCTCTTAGTTAGGCAAATGGAGGCGTTTTAATTAAATGTTAGGTGACAGAGGAGCATTTTTGTTTCAGTTTATCAAACTGTCAAGAAGAAGAAGAATGTTTTTACTAAGTGTTTGAGTTGTCAGAATAGCACTGGGAAGTATTGATGTGATCAGTGTTGAACGTGGCGGCTTTTACCATTGAGTCCTACGGAGGAGCATCAAGAATGATTCAATGAGACAATGGTTAGGGAATGCAAATTAGTGCTTAACTGAAGCCTCAGTGACATAACCTCATGATTCTCATGTTGAACCTGTGTTGAATCCATAATTCCTCCAGAGGGCGCTATAGAGGTTCCCTCACAGGGGATCCAGCCTACTGGCAAATCCACATGTTGAAGTCAGAAATGGTAAATGCCATTCATGTGCAATTTCATTTCACATTTTCATTTCATGCACTTGCACATATGAGCCTCTGTCTAGCAGTGGATTCATGCAGGGCTGTATGCTCATTCAGTAGGTGTCATATGCACCCTCCAGTGCATGACAGTGAGTGGTATTTGCACCAGCAGGGGGCCAGACCTGATGGGAGTTTTGTCAAAAGCTCTTTGCTGTGGTGACAACTACACTGTATTACCAGCAGATGTCGACATGGGCACAGTCAGCCAACCATGTACACTGTACTGTGTAAAAGCTTCACTGTACAACTCTGAAAGATGCACCATTTTTAAGTTTACGCTGCTCTTGTTTAAAATAGATCATTATTGATAGTTGTTCCAGTCTGCTTGTAACGCAGAATAACTGAGGCTTGCTGCAGGAAGACAATTCAGATTGTGTCAGGGTAAATTGCCAATTCCAAATTGCCTGCATTTACTTTCTAGCAATGTTTCTGTTCACCTACTGTAGAAAACCTGGGTTTTGTTATGTTATCCCCGATAACCTATAAGACTAAAGTAGACTAAAGCAAATGTGCCTTTGGGAAGTATATGTGAATATGATGTCATGAGCCCGGGCTGGTAATCTAATTAAAGGCAACTGGAGTATGCAAACATACAAACACTAACAGAACAATGGATGGTACCATATTGTGTTATTCTTGCTGTTCATTTTCAATCTACAGCATTTGGTACTCAAAAAACTTGACAGAGGTTAACTTTATAACTGAACCACTACCCAGGGAATATGCTTGTCTCTCTCTCCCAGTCACTAAAAAGGCAAAGAAAATGAACAAGGTGCCGCTATCAAAGAATTATCAGAAATTTGCATTTAGATTACCTTTCCCCCCACTTTTTTTTTAAAGATTTTTTTTGGGGCATTTTAGGCCTTTATTTGTATAGGACAGCTTAGATTTGAAAAGGGAGAGAAAGAGGGGGAATGACATGGAGCAAAGGGCCGCGAGTTGGAGTCGAACCCACGGCCGCTGCGTCAAGGAGTAAACCTCTTTACATGGGCGCCTGCTCTACCAGGTGAGCTATGGAAGTGTAACCTGTGCACAATGCAAAGCATCCATGAAACAGTGTAGAACCAACTAATGAGTGCACATTTTACAGTGGGAGGGTTTGCACTGGAGTGAATGAGGCTTCAGAAAGACCACAGAAATAACCCAAAAGTTACAACTCAGTTCCCACAACAGGCAACATGTCCTAAAGCAAGACACCAACCTCCTGCCAGCAGACTGCATAAAATAAATTAGTGATTAAGTGATTACCATTTAATAAGGGAAGTTACCCCCTTTACAGTTCATAAATAAGTCAGACATGTGTGTCTGCCTTATTTGTATTTATTAAATGTCCCAACAGTTTCGTTTTTTTGCACTTTTGTCACATTTAACATTAGTATGCTAACATGCTCACAAATACAATGCTAACATGTTGCCGTTTAGCATGTTTACCATGTTCACCAACTTAGTTTAGCACGTTGGCCGGCTAACATATATGCTAATTAGTGCAGACAACAGCTGAGGCTGATGGTAATATCATTTGTTTAATAAGTTAGAGTAATCATACACACATCCACTAAACCTCAGTTGGACTGGTGCTGGATACAAAAATCAATATAATTGCAATAGGAGTGCCTACCTATTGCAATTATATTTATACGGGAATCAACGCTCTCTTTAATTGTATTAGCGACGTTTGAACTAACTACAGCTCTCAAATATCCACAGGATGGAAATGAGGGATCACACTCATATGATTGTGATTATTAGATGATGATGTCACTGGCCATTTAGCTAATTGTTAATTCATTCATTGTAGCTTTTGTTAGACAGAACAAGACTCTTTAACCCATCTTTTTTATGGTTGTTCATTCTGTATTACATTCTGGAAAAGTTTTGACAATGATACGGTATCTAAAACAACATATACAATCACACTTGAAGGGGAACATGTTATCACCTACTTTGAATGTAAAGATAGCAACTTATTTTTATAGTGTAATATTGTAAATCTCTTTATCTTATTAAGTAAGTTCCATATCCACAACATTTTCCAAATCAACCCCATATTTTAAACTATTCCAAATTGAAACTGACATGTACTTTGAGTCTCTTAAATTAACAAATAACAAATAAGAAAGGTATTTTAGTAACTGATATCTACTCAGTTATTTAATTAAGAACACCTGCTGTCACCATCTTCAATGAAGTTTGCAAATCTGTCACTTCTTTATTAATTTATTTTATTGATTTCTGTTTAAACTATTACTTTCATACTTACTTTTATACTGTCATGTGTACTTATTTATGTACAGTTTTATGTTTACGAACTGAGATAACTGAATGTTTGTAAATTCAATTCTAAATAAAAAATTAAAAAAACAATAATGTCCCTCATTTTCTTCTTGTGCGTTTTTGCCTACTAAGGAAAACCTGTAGTTGGTCAAAACAGCATTAATACAATTAAATGGTGTGTTTCCAGTGTGTGGATACTCCTTGTATGGTAAGTGTTCAATCATAAACCACAGTGTTGGACAAATTGCAAATCTTTCCAGATTTCATTCAGAAAGGGACATGAATGTGTGAACCAAATTTCATGACAATCCATCCAATAGTTGTTAAAACAACTGCAATAGTGACAAATTAAAACACGAGTCTCCATCATTTAAACTAGAGAACCTTTATTAAATAAGTCATGGTCAATTTCCATGAGGTCTCAGTTTGATATTCCTCATCTCAAAGAAGAACTAGCAGACGGTTCCTCTGGTTTAGTGTGCATATCAAGGCTGACCTGCATGGCAGGACAGGGGGAGCTGACTGTCTTCCCCAAAACAGAATTATGAATAACAGGACTAGTGTCAGTCCACTTTCAATTCAATCATACAAAATGTAACCTGGACCACCAAAATAATATTTTCTTCTTCTTTTAAATCTAGATTGGATTTGATATCCACTTTCAGGGCCCTATCTTGCACCCAGCGCAATTGACTTTGTACACCGACGCATGTATCATTCCTATTTTGCACCCGACGCACAGCGGACTTTTCCCTCCACAGACTCACGTCGGTAAATTAGGGAATGAACTTGCGCTCCCGGGGGCGGTTCAGCAAAAAGAGGAGGCGTGTTCCGACGCAAACGTTCCCTAGTGCTATTTTGCAGTTTCAGAAAACAATTCCGCCACAGACCAGGAAAAACCTAGTCTGAAGTCAGTGGCGCATTATCCAGATGCTATTTTAAAAGGTGCATGCTTGGCCGTAATGTAGAGTGTACAAGGAAAAATATGACCTTATTTTACACAACATTTCCATGAATCATGGATGTGTTGATGACATAAATGAGGAAACGTTAGAGGACTTAAGGATGCCCCAGCAGCAGCACGGGAGAGGAGAGACAGAAGAGCTGCATCGTCTATAGTGAGGTAATCTCAGTCTAATGTTAGACTACATTGCAAAAATATCACCATGCATTCATAACCTCGTGATTCAGTGAGAGTGAGCCCAAAACATCGGAAATTATGTTTTTGTGACATTTCTTTATTTACATTTTGTCAAAAAGAAAAATCAATAGCAAACGTCAGTCTCCTCGGCTGTGAACCGCTCCTGGCGTACGCCCATGGATGTATTAAGAGCGTGCGCCTAGCAAATCCGCCATTATAATAGCAATCCACCACGGAACAAGCATGCCTGCTTTTAAAGGGAATGTGAGATAACACTCTGATTGGTTTATTGCACGTTACACCCAAACCACACCTATGAGTAATGTAGCTACTTCAGACCAACCCATTTTAGATTTGCGTCGGGCGGAAGAGTCATTTATCCCGCCGGTATAATAGCAACAGCGCCCGAGATCCGCCCACAAAGCTACTTGCGTTTGATACTTGCGTTTCAGATCGTTAAAATAGGGCCTCAGTGTTTTTTCCCCCCATTGAGAGGGGAACTATCTTTCTGAATTAAGTGAATTGAAAGTGAAGTGAAAACAGCCCTGGATTTAAGAGTGCTGAAACTACAAACAACAAAAAACCCAAACTGCTGATTCTCCATCTAAACGGCTCATTCTTCAATTTGCATTTAAACTGACAACTGTGAAATATCCATATGAAGGAAACTGCAGTTTACAAAACCTACTGAGAAAGCATATCTGTTTGTGTCTATTAATATTGCCGTCATGGGGGTTTGGAAGATTCTAAGATCTTATTTCCCCCAGCTCTTCTCCTTGAGGCAAATGAGTTCACTCCTACTGGAGACAGCCTTCACAGAAAAATGACAGGTCTCAATAATAAAAAAAAAAAGAAAGAAAAAAAAGTGCTTTGTATTGTTCACTCTGTAATTCAAAAACTTTGAGCAGTATATTCATTACACGGGATAGAATATTAATGTAAAGCTAAACCATGTGAGACAAAAACGGTGTGTAAACACACTGCATTTTGCAGGATCATTTGTACAGTGGCAGGGCTTTACATGTTGGTAACATTGTTTTGTGGTTATCAGCCGACATGGGACAGTAGCAACTTTGGTAGTAAGTGCCCTGGCAAGAAAAAGGCTACAATGTCCTGTGCAGAAAGCACACACGCATTGAAAGAGCGGCCTGTTTAAACTGAGGGCTGGGCAGGAATGGGTAACTACAATTAGGAACTGTTTAGTAAGAGCATTCAAACCTATGAATATGTTGTGACTATGTATCAAAAGTTCAATATACAGTGAGTAAATAGCTGACATGGTGGAAGCTTAGTTGCAAATGTATCTAGCTGGCACTTTCAGTCAAAAATATAAGGGCATACATGGTGGTGGATGACAAAAAACATGGCAAAAATGGTAAACAGATTTCTATCACATCAAATGTAACTGATGGCTCTGCAACTGCAACTTTTTTTCTTTTCTTTTTTTCCTTCTTCAAATAACATGATACATACACACAACATACAGATTTGACTGTCTGCCAGTGAGAGTCTTTGAGACGGTAAGGGCAGTAATCCCAAAATAAATGAGCTCCAGACCAGCGTTGGCAGTTTCAGTGTCTCTGCCACAGCAACAGAACTGAAACATGTCCCTTGAAGTGCGTCTCCTTCCTGGCCTCCCATCAGAGTCCATCAGTTCTGGCTCTTCTGGAAATAGGTCAAAACTAAAACAATCCCTGTCCCCAGTGTCTCCCAAAGCCTTGACAACAACTCTGTAATGTCTTTCGGTCTTCAAAAAAACAAAAAAAAACATAACATGTTCATCAGTTCATCACCACTCAAGGTGTAGTGTAGCTGCTTGTATCCTTCCCGAAATTGTAATACTCCTCCATGTCCTCCATGTTTGCTGTAGTGAGTTTAGTGAGGTTTTGGGAGCCACCATTGTCCATATTGTCTGGTGATGTAAAGCTGAAGTTCTGTCCTTCATACTCCCCCTGGCTATCCATTTCTGGAAGAACTTCTGGGAAATACAAAACAAACAATAAAAGCATTATAAAGTGCATTTCCAAAGCTACCATGTACAATTAGTGTCATCATGCTGAAGATATCCCTGGGCCACCAGTGTTCATTAGGGTAACACATCCTGTTTCCACATTGTTTTATTGCTTTAATGTTAATAGTAGGGGTGGAACGGTACATGTATTCGTATTGAACCGAAACGGTACGGGCGTCTCGGTTCGGTACATGAATTTACACGGAGAATACACGGTATAAAAATAAATAAAACTTGCGTGCAAATTAATTAATGTAATGCAGAACTAATGTAATGCGGAACTACTGTTAGATACGCGGGTTCTAGGGACACCTAATCTGTAGCCCCGCCTTATCTCTGAAGCTAGCCGAGCTCCGCCTACATGCAGTTTTTTGCAGGTTGACGGTCCAGTGAGTGAGTCAGAGATAGCAGCACGAAAGGACAAGTATGGCGAGTGGTGGCGACCCACAAGAGTTAGAGGACCCGCCGGCCTCTTTAAGATCACAAGTTTAGGAAAACTTTGAGACTGTATGGATGAAGCCTGGAGCCTCCCGTGTCATGCCCTCCCGCCTGGTGCTGTCCCGGCCGCGAAAACTTTGGTCTTCGGGTCAGTTACAGTAGTACAGGCGAGAGAGTGGTGGATAAGACGAGGACTGTGTGTCAGCGTTGTTCAGCAGTTGTTGGGTTTGTAAGTGGAAATACAGCTAACATGCTAACGCATATCCGACGCCATCACCCAGCTGTACCAATCACTGAAACGAGACAATAAAAAACTGTCCAACTTCTCCTCCCTACAGTGCTTAACCAGCCTTTACATACAAATACAAATAGGGCTTCAAGTATTTACTGCATGTGCTCGAACCTCGTTACAACATGCCATCCCGTCAACATATTTGTTGTTGTTATTATTGTTTATATATGTAATTTGCACTTTCATAAATAAGAGATGCTGTATTTCCAGTTGTATAGCTGATTGTCTTATTTTGTTTACAAGTTACAGATGGAGTCTGGAGATGATGTGGGGTACTCTTTGTTTACTGTTTACATCTTACTTTACACACTAAAGGCTGTTACAGCTAGCTCAGTGGACAGGCTGAGACATGCACAATAAAAAATAATTTGCCTTCTGCATTTTTGTTATGATTTTCCCTCCATTGTATTGAACCGAACCGTGATGTCTGAACCGAGGTATGAACGAACCGTGACTTCTGTGTACTGTTCCACCCCTAGTTAATAGATATGGGTTCTTGTTTTTTAGTTTTTCAGATTAAAGCCCCTGAAGTTTTTCCCTGTACCATTAGATATGTACAGTATCTCACAAAAGTGAGTACACCCCTCACATTTTAGTAAATATTTCATTATATCTTTTAATGGGACAACACTGAAGAAATTACACTTTGCTACAATGTAAAGTATTAAGTGTACAGCTTGTATAACAGTGTAAATGTGCTGTCCTCTCAAAATAACTCAACACACAGCCATTAATGTCTAAACCACTGGCAACAAAAGTCAGTACACCCCTATGTTAAATTCCCATAGAGGCAGGCAGATTTTTATTTTTAAAGGCCAGTTATTTCATGGATCCAGGATACTATGCATCCTGATAAAGTTCCCTTGGTCTCTGGAATTAAAACAGCCCCACATCATCACATCCCCTTCACCATACCTAGAGATCGGCATGGGGTACTTTCCATAAAATCATCTCTCAATGCAAATCAAACCAGCTATTAGGCTAACTGAAATAAAACCATGCCAATCTCTAGGTATGGTGAAGAGTATGTGATGATGTGGGGCTGTTTTAATTCCAAAGGCCAAGGGAACTTTATCAGGATGCATAGTATCCTGGATCCATGAAATAACTGGCCTTTAAAAATAAAAATCTGCCTGCCTCTATGGGAATTTAACATAGGGGTGTACTCACTTTTGTTGCCAGCGGTTTAGACATTAATGGCTGTGTGTTGAGTTATTTTGAGAGGACAGCACATTTACACTGTTATACAAGCTGTACACTTAATACTTTACATTGTAGCAAAGTGTAATTTCTTCAGTGTTGTCCCATTAAAAGATATAATGAAATATTTACTAAAATGTGAGGGGTGTACTCACTTTTGTGAGATACTGTATGATTAAAAACAGCAACAAGGATAGATAAAAGGAAGAAAATATCCATATGTCATTTTAAGTAAGAGTCTAATACTCAACAACTCACTGTGCGGGTGAGATTTGATCAGATTTGATTGACAGTGGCCAGGCTCCATAAGCAGGCAATCCCATAACTGTCAGATCAGATTCTGATTCAAATGTCGATAAATTCTGCGTGGAGGTACATGACATCACCCAATCCATCTCAAACTAGTGAGACGAGCATAAAGGGGAAACAAAACAGAAATCTCTCATGTTTGGCAGAAAGTTGTGCGTTCTTGTAGGATCGCATGGCACGTAGTAAGAAGCTCATTGAGGAAATAGGTTTTCTCAGCCTTCAACATTCCTGCAATACTTGATGTTGTAGTAATCGTAAACACATTACACCAATAAATTAAACTTTGTCTGAAAAAGTGAAAGTGCAAAAACAAGCGAGATTAAGTCGATAATACATTAATGCAGCAAAAAAAAAAAGAGGCTTTGGTATGATTGTTGCATGAATAAAAAGGAAAAAAATGAATTACATCACTGATCTATGGTGTCTGAGCAAAATAATACTGCATATTATGAAACAGTGTCGGCATCTTAGACGGAGCATGACGGGCTCCAAGGATATTACAGTGCTCATATTATGCTTTTTGGCTTTTTCCCCTTTATTGTGTTATATATCTTTTTTTGTGCACGTTATAGGTTTACAAAGTGAAAAAGCCCAAAGTCCACCCCAAAGGGACTTACCATCTCCAACAGAAAACACTGTTCACAAACTGCTCCAAACAGCTCTATTGTAGTCCAGCCTTTACTTCTGTGACGAACGTGCGTCGCTTTGTAACACATGTTATAATGCTCGCCTAGCTGCTAGCGTGGCACTCCCTCATACTCTGCTTCTGACTGGGTAGTAGTCCTTACCTAGCTACTGCGCATGTGCGACTCCCAACAAATATGGAATAGAAGTGTGATGCCTCACTCTGTAGCTAAAACAGAGAGCTCAACACACAGGGTGAAAAGAGGAGCTGCAGCAATATGCAGTACAACAAATACTGTATATAATGTTTTTTGAAAATTAAACCTATTCCAGGGTTTCCCGCAGCACTTTGCAGTTCGGGCAGCCCGCCTAAGCTGAGGAACCCTACTGCCTTAACTAGGTCATCAAAAAAAAAAATCCGCTGCACAAAAGGCCGTCAAGTACATCTTGGAGAATAGCGCGGACGTGCTTCACACCGCGAGCGGGCACGCGCGCCACACGGCCGTAATGAGAGAAAGAAAAAGAGACGCGGTCCGTCGCTGTCCGGAGGATAACTAGCCAGTTGATGTCGCGCATGTTGTATAACTTATGTTTTGGGTTTATTTAAGCCTGTTATTGTATTAGTCTATAGTTCTCGCAAATTTAAAGTAAGTTAGCTGGTGATTTTGTTGTTTGAGTTCTTCACCTGCTAGCTAGGTTGCACGTGCCTGTTGATTCGATATAATGGCGATTGTTGAACGCCCTTACTCACGTTTGTATTTTATGTGCATTATTTACATAGCCTGTAGCGATGCTAGATGTCAGCTCTGCCATAAGCAGTGAATGTGATCACCTTTGCACATTTTGACAATGTTTTGCACTTTCTCTTGCACTTTAGTGTTGTATAGTTTGTATACGGTTTGTTAAAATTGTTTCAGTTGTTAAGGACAAATATGTTTAACCATTTGTATAGTGTTGTATAGTTTGTACGGTGTTTGTAATGAAAAATAAGCATCAATGGTCCACTTGTAAAAGAGTGCAATTACCAAAGGGCCCTTGAATTGATCTTTTTAAAACCAAGGATAGCTTGTAGCGATGCTAGATGTCAGCTCTGCCATAAGCAGTGACTGGGATCACCTTTGCACATTTTGAATGTTGTTTTGCACTTTCTTATTTATTATTATATATTATTATTTAAATGTTATATTTAGTGTTTAATAAATAATTGTTAAATGTAGTACAGAGTCTGTAGTCTATCGCACAAAGAAACAGATCAACAGTCCGACCACTAATCACTGATATAATTATACAAAATCAACATACCCTTATGGCCTTAGCTAATGTTAGCAATTCATTGCGGTTAAACAAAGAAACCGCGATTACGTAAAAACAATTACGATAGATTAGACAATTATGTAATAATTGTTACAGGCCTAGTAGAGCTTAAACATTCAATCAACCTTCACTGGATAAATAAAACAGTTTGTGTGACAACAGTGTGCAGCCGGCCTCACCTTGTCCTTCTGGTGAGACGTCCATTCCGTGCTTGACTTTCATGTGCCTGCTGAGGTTTCCCTTCAGGTTGAACTTACTGGTGCAGTAGGGACACTTGAAGGGCTTACTGCCAGCATGGAGATGCATGTGACCCAGCAGGTTGTACATTCTGTTGAAAGACTTGCCACATACCTGAAAAAAAAAAATAATAATAATAATAAAAAAGAAAATAACCATATATATATATATATAAAAAAAAATTAAATCGTGATTACAACTTCACAAACGATCACAAAAACAGAGTAATCAGGGAAAAACGATTATTTTGCACATTACGTTTTGCAAGTTAACTCTTATTATATTTTTATATTATAATGGGAAAAGTATGGAGGGAACTTTCACAGTTCAAGGTGTTTTCACTGTTTTTTTGAATTCATTAGTGAACAAAAGCAACGTCTTTCCAAAAGTCAATGAGTAATCGTGTGAAATAATCGTGATTTCAATATTGACCAAAATAATCGTGATTATGATTTTTTTTCTTCCCATAAATCGAGCAGCCCTAACACATACATAAACTAATTTAAAAGATATGTATACGTCAAAGTAGCTACTTGTACATGTTGAAAACATCCTGCCTGATGACAGTTGCCTCAAAGCTCACAGTTGGATTTTCTCCCACGGTAAGAATGTGGATTTTATTGTAGCAAAAGCACTGATATCAAAGCGTATTATCCTTATGAAATTTCTCATCCTCACAAAATCCTGTAATATTAAATTATACTGAACTGACATTTCATTTCACACCAAAATGAATTAGAAAATCTTGCCATTATCACCCAGAATATTATCTTTTTTCTTTTCTTTTTTTTTTTAAATAAAATGAATCAAGTTCAAACACTCGCCTTGCATTTGAATGGCTTCACAGGCAGGTGGACGATCATGTGGGTCTTAAGGGTCTGTTTCTGGATGAAGCTCTTGAAGCAGACGTGACACTGGAAGGGTCTGACGCTGTTGTGGATCAGCATGTGCCTCTTCAGGTTGGCGGACAGGGTGAACTCCCGGGAACACACGTCACACTTGTGGCCTTTCATCCCCTGCAGGGTCCAAAGAGCAGGAAAGGGTTAATCATTTAGATATAGAAATGTGTACTGTCATTTTTTTCCTCATCACATTGTTCACTAAAAATAAGACAAGCGGATGTATTGCTTAATTCAAAGATCGTTTGAACTGTAAGGGGGGGAGGTGCTAGAGAGTTGAAAGGACGACGCTCGGTGATGTAAAAGGGACAGGTGCATTGTGGTTTATTGTAACGGGATGCTATTTATTGTAGTTTGGCTGCCTGCTTGTCAACATAGTTAGCAGTTGGAGCTGCCACAGTGGCTTAAATTGTGCTACTGTAGCTTAATATCTAACGTCATCCACAAAACAACAGGGAAGGTATAACGTTTCTGTCATCTGCATCAAAGAAGAGCATGACGGCTGTGATGGCAAAGCAACCGTTTGTCTGGGATGAGAGGGGCAGTTTTGTTGAACATTTTAACCTAATGATATTCACATCCTGCCTGTGAGAGGTCGATCATTTGTTTGACTTTATCAAAATTCACGGCAGCCATTTTGGGTATACCAAAAGAGATTACTACAGTTAGAGGGGGAAAAAAAAAGCCCTTTCTACACGTCCTTATTCTGTTCCTGTAATATTCTCAACCACACGCAACAGTATATGTATAAACATTGAAAAGCAGAACACACGAGCAGATAATTCCCGACATCTAAGGCCTTGAGGCTTGTCTCAATGAATGTGCTGCTGCACCATACACTCCACTCTGCAGTTAGCACACAAACAAGTGGATCTGAATAACTGGATTCTGGTTCATGGTGAAGAACAAATAAGTATTACAGGTCACCAGTGGGTCGAGAGACTATGTTTGTATAAGCAGACAAATCTGGCAGACTGTCAGCCTCCCCACAGTCTGCACACCTGTGCTGTGTTGCTGTTGTCCACCAGGGGGAGCAGTGAACAGACATCAGGCTCAAATACAAAAGAGAACATTCTCTCCACTGAGAATACTGACTGCTCTCTCATTTCCATGATGAGTGTGGCTCAGGGTTTTTGTTCCCCTGAAAGTGATCACATTTATAAATCCTTAGGAATTCAGCATTTTCATTTGCCAATGTGTGTGAGCTATAATAGAAACACTATCCATCCATTGCTCTGTGTGTGAAATAAAATGTCAAGCAATTCATCTATCTGTGGGAAGTAAAAAGTCTAGCAATTCCCAAAACAAATGCCTCGTTCGAAAATGTGAAATGAAGAGTGCGGTTTCAGAGAAATGTCAAGATGTCACATGTTGTGTATTTTAGAACAACAAAATGATCAAGGCCTAAAAACCGGACAAATTAGGGAAATGATAGTCCTGTGGTAATATTAAATTAATTGTGCTCCCTCAGTGTCCTCATCTCTCTTTTCCTCACCTGTGTGTGTGTGTGTGTGTGTGTGTGTAGAACACACACGGGGCACTGAGCAATTACATTTCATTCAGCCAAAGTCTATAATGAGGAGTAGGCTACATGAAGATGCTCAGCATTGTGCATGTACAGACTCAAATCTTTGTGAAAATGCAGCACTGAACAGATATCTGTTCTACTTCTCATTTCCTTAATTAAAACATTTAAAGTGAAAGGGACTTTTTACATCTTACAGGAGAATTAATCTGTCCTTATTTGTTAACATGAACAAACCTCTTTCAAAGGTAGAATCTCAATTCTCCCCAGGGCACACATCCTGGAGCTGGCTCTATTGAATAGAGAATGAGTGATAAACTGTGCTCAGGGTTATCCTGATCCAGACTTGTTAGCACTACAATGAAAAAAGCCTTATATGGACGGAAAAAAAAGAAGCAAATTCTGACCTTGGTGTGGGACATTTTGCTGTTTCTATCCACTTCTATTCTGACCCCAGCAATCCCATGGAAGTTTTAGTCACAACAAAAGTCAGACCTAAAGACACAACGGACGCAGTAGAGAGTATGGATGCCTGCCAGGATAAGTTCTCCTACCTGCCTACTTCACCCAGATCTGAGTGGGTAAAGTACAGAAGATGAACACAGGTGTGGTAGCCTCCCTTTAGTGATCTGATAGTTCCCCCTTTTTTGTGTGCCTGTTTGCTTTCACTCTCTATTCTCATTTTCTTCTACATGGCAAAAGAAAAGCCATTAACAGTCTCATTATCTATGCAGGTAATATGTATAGTGCGTCTGTAACTAGAGCAGTCAGGAAGTCTGGGTTGGAGCGGAAGTGTCAGTACCTTATGAGTGAGCGAGTGCTGACGTAGGTGGTGGAGCTGCACAAACTCCAGGCCGCACTGGGAGCAGGTGTAAGGCCTCGGACTCTGGTGCTTCAGCAGGTGGTTCTGGAGCTGGCTACGGTAGGCGAACGACTTGTTGCACTCAGTGCACTGGAAGGTGTGGGGGCCCTGGTGGCTGGTTTGGTGGCGTTTGAGGTGGGCGTAGGTGGGGAACTCCATGCCACACTGAGAGCAGACATGACAACGTCCGCGCTCGTGCTTCACCTCGTGCGCTCGCAGCTCGCTGGGATAAGCAAAGCCACGGCGGCAGAAGCGGCAGCTGTAGGGCTTGACGTCAGTGTGTTGGAGCATGTGTCGCTTCAGGTGGCTGGTCTGGGTGAAGCCCTTCTTGCAGACGGTGCATTTGTGGGGACGCGTGCCTTGGTGGGTCAGCAGGTGGGTTTGAAGATGACTGGGCTGCTTGAAGAGCTTCCCGCAATGTGGACAGGCGTGTGGTTTGATGCCATTGTGGCCCAGGATGTGCGTGACCAAGTTGTATTTGGAGGTGTACGATTTATCACACATGCGGCACTTCCAGCGCTTCAGACCATCTCCCACATCCACGCAGTAAGATTCATCAATCTGGATATTGATATCTAGCCGGTCCACTCTGCGGCCGCCGTGGCGACGAGGAGGCTGGGGGTGCGGAGGCTGCTGATGCTGCGCTCCTGCATTCCCATCCGTCCACATCATGTTCTGGCTGCCGTCTTCGTACTCGCCCGCCATGCCCATTTCGGCCGAATCATAGCTGCCCACTTCGCTGGTCTGGAAGTAGCTGCTGATGGCTTCGTCCTGCTGGGTGGGCTTCATCATGTTGTTCCCCTGGTGTTCTACCTCTTCTTCGTCCTCTCTGCCACCTCGACCGTGGCCCCCCATAGGGCGCTGGCTCTGCAGTCCTCTGTGGCCCTGCTCCCCTCCTCTGTGGCTCACCTGGGGGGGAGGAGGGTGACCGTGTGTGTTGGCTTGCGGCTGGTTGGATGCTTCCCGCTCACACTCTGCACAGTTCTTGTTGTTGCCTCTGAGGGTGGCTGGATCCACTTGTACCAAACCACCTCTGGGAGCCAGATTGTTAAGCATGTGGACACAGGAGGACATTGCAGAGTTCACCACTTCCCCTTTCACATGGGAAGAGGACACATGGGATGAGGACACGTCACCGCCTTGAAGGCTGTGACGATCGGGGCCCACCATTTTCGCCTCTGGATGTTGAGGGGGCCCCTGCTGCCACCTCCTCTGACTGCAGCTGGGTTGCATCTGTCCGTCTTCTCCCAAGTTGTCTCCCAGATAATCTCCGTTGGCTCCGATAAGCTGGTCTGCGTACTCGTAGTCGACGCCGTCTACTGGTGGTGCGGGGGACTCTTTGGGTTCGCCGGTGTAGAAGCCGTTGGGTGCAATGGTAGCGCCGAACACTTCATTCTGGGAGATGAGACCTAGCACGGCGGCCTGGGCCAGGGACAGCACGACTACGGGGTCTGTCTGTGTGCCTATGTCCACCAGCCTGGCCATTACCTTGGGCTCACATCTACCCAGGCGCCGGCTCGCCTCCTCCTGGAACAAAAAGAGACACAAATACACAGACAAGGCATCAGCACTGCAAGGAAGCAATTATCAAAGTATATCTGACTATAAAGATACAAACAGCAAATTGAGTTCGTTCTAACTCATTCTACTGTACGATATTGAGGGGGGAAATAAATGAAATGTCTTAAGTTTAGGTAAAGGTTTGTTGTTTCAGCTAATTTCTCAACTCTAACTTATGACCAAAATGAGTGTGGAGAAGCTAAGAAAACAATCAAGAACACAACCTCGCTTGCTCTTGATAACATGAAAACAGCGTGCATTTGTCAATACAGGACACTTAGGCAACAAACAATCTAAACTAAGGCAGAAAAGTAATGACAATAATTTGGCTTCAGTCACACTACAGCATACTGTCCTTCAATGAGAATGTGTCCGTCATCAAAAGTGATCCAATGAGGACAAAAAGATGTCGAGGCTCATCATCCAATCAGAGTGTCTCTTTAAGCCGGTTGTCGACAGATAGGAGAAAGACACAGAGAGAGAAAGAAATGTTGATTGATTCAAATTTGATTGATTTAATTTGTGAAGGAGCCCTTTATTGCAAATTGGACTGAGACACAAACACTATGAAAGACAACATCCTAATCCAGCATGCTAACCATGTATGGCTCGGTGTGTGTGTGTGTGTGTGTGTGTGTGTGTTGTGGGGGATTAGATGGCCTACTGGTCTACACAAAAACACACACATTCAAGTGTAAGAGGGGGAAAAAGAGAAAGAAAATACTGAGCAAGATTAAGAAATAAAAAAAGAATGTAAAAGCAGGAGAGGAGACAAAAACAGAGGAGAGCAGAGAGAGAACACAGAGGGAAAAGCAGAGACAGAGAGAGGGAGGGAGGGAGAGAGGGAGGGAAGCAGGAGAGAGAGAGCTTAGAGCAGGCAAGAGTCTAGTGGAGGGGAGGGGGGAGAGAAAAAAAGAAAAAAGAGAATATGAAAGGTAGAGGGAGAGTGAAGGAGAGATAAGGAGAAGAGGGGGGGGGGGGGAGGGAAAGACGAAAGCAGAGAGAGAGAGAGAGAGAGAGACACTGGAGAGGGAGGGGGAGAGCTGAGTGAAAAAGTGAGAGGGTGAGTGTGGCAGCAGTCGAAAGAGAGCAAGAGAAAGAAAGAGAAAAAAAAGATATGTAGAGACAGAGAGACAGGGAGAGGCAGTGAGCAACCAGGAGACAGAAGGAGAAAGAAAATGACAAAATGAAAGCCAGACAGAATGAAAGATAAAAAAAATTGTGAAGCGAAACAGAGCAAGTGAGAGACAAAGAGGAAGGAAGAAGAGTTTAAAAGCTCAAAAGAGGGCAAATAAAGTCAATACCAGACACAATCCTTAATTAGTGAGAAATAAGAAATCTGCAAAGGGCAACTTTAAAAACAAAAACAAAAAAACTACAAAGAGCCAAAGCATCGCTGAAGGCAGCTTTCTACCTGTCGTCTTTCAGCTGGGAGTGTGATCAACCCATGTTGCCTACCGAGGTGTAAACTACCCAACATGCTACGAGTGAGAGCCAATAAACTCACCACGCTCCTCCTGCTGTGAGGTTTCAGGTGCTTTAAGGATCTCATTCTTCAGTGCGAGTGTTGAGTGAGAACAGGCTACGTTCGCCTCTGATTTATATGTGAGGGATGAGGGGAGGCGGGGCTAACATAGCCCGCCTCCACCCCGCTTCGTCTTCTTCTTCAACACAGTTTCGGCAGGGACTCTGGTCACACCAGCCAGACCAGACACAAACAAACAAACAAATATTCTTCCAACAAATCAACATGTGGCCAGTAGGTTTAAAAAACAAAAAATGTGCAGCTCATATATCACACAAGGCTCCTTGCTAGTCTGATGATAAATGGGTCACCTCAAAGTCCCAAGACACAAACACTACCAACAACAAAAAATAAAATCAACATCATATCAGTCGGAAATTATGTCTCCACCAGGCTGACTCCCGCCTCACTCTCGTTCCCTTCTTCCATCTCCGTCTGTCATTCCTTGTCTTTGTTTCTGCCTATCTCTGTCTCTCTTCCTTTATGTCTTTTCTCTATCTATTGCCGCGTCCTTTTCTCTCTCTCTCTCTCTCTCTCTCTCTCTCTCTCTCTCTCTCTCTCTCTTGTAAGGTTTATAAGTATGGAAAAGTGTTGGAAGATTGTTTAATGCACAGACTTGAATGCAAGTGTGTGATAGGGAAAGGGGAAGAAGAACATAGGGAGGGAGAGAGGGAGAGGGAGAGAGAGAGAGAGAGAGAGAGAGAGAGAGAGAGAGAGAGAGAGATGGAAGGTGCCTGACAAGGAGATGGGCGAATAGAAGAGAGGGAAAATGGAGAAAGAGAGGAAGCGAGAGTGGAAGAAAAGAATACTGAAGAAAAAGAAAGGGGAGGGGTGGAAGGGAGAGACAGAAAAAGAGAGAGAGAGAGAGAGAGAGAGAGCGAGAGAGACGGAGGGGGATGGGAAGAGGAGTGGAGCAGAATGCGGTAAAAGAATAAGAAGAAATGGAAGATGGATGGAGGGAAAGAAACAGATGAGAGTAAAGGAACAAATAAAGGTATTGTGCTACTCTTAGCGATGCAGCAAACATGCCAACGTATCCCTCTCTCCTTCCATCACTCACTCACTCACTCACTCACACACACACACACACACACACACACACACACACACACACACACACACACACACACACACACACACACACACACACACACACACACACGGCCACTGGTTGACACCTTAGAAAACACGTTTGAGGTACCGTGAAGAACTATCATCTCTTTTCACTACATCTCACGACAAGCAAAATTAGGGAAGCTTGGAGACATGAGATAGCTGCCGCGGAGCTGTGAGACGGGGCCAACGGTGGCCTGAGAGTCCACAAAGGTCATGCCAATGCAGAAACTGAGACAACACAAAAGCTGCAAACTATGGAGGCAAATGAGAAAATGGGAATCAATAGACTGACTGACTGACACTTCCTCCCAAGAAATGAATACATGTGCATTACATATACAAAAACTACATTCAAGATGTCTTCTATGCATATCAACACTTTAGTTAGTGTCAACACATGGGAGGACTCGTGAAAGGGTGTAAATAGACAAACCAAAGCCTGATTTACTTTGCTGGAATTCCCTGAGATGATGTGAGTCAATGGAAGCTACGTAAGGGTTAATGTCCGACGAGGTGTCCATTGTCAGGTATTAATGGACGACGGTGAGGCGTGAACCGTCCGACCGAAGGCCATTAATACCTGACAATGGACACCTCGAAGGGCATTAACCCGCTTATACCATGGTCACTTGCAAAATAACCAACATGACATTATGACTTTGCGTAAACATACACGCCACTTTCCTAAAGCCAAGAGGCGTGTTATCTGTACGCATTTTCAGCTGTCCGCGTGTATGTTTACGTTGTATACAGCTGACTGCAGTCTGCAACGTCTTTCTAAAGCCACGTGGCGTGTGGGGGTTGGGTTGAAAAGAAAAAACGGTTTGGATTAGGAAAAGAAGAGTCGCAAGGTAATGTAAGTCAATGGAGGCCAAACGGCGTTGATAAATGCGAAATAGCAAGTATGAGTATATTTTTTAAACATTAGTTTATATTTTAATTAGTTTTACATCAAAATCTAAAGTTTTTACGACTGATGGTTTGACTAATACCTGGAACTATCATTCCCATCCTATAAGGTTCTTATGCAATGCAAACGTTTGAGATCACTCCTCCAGGAAATAGGAAGGACCTTAGATACGACTTGCCTCCCTTAGCAACGGGAGATATTTATAGTCCGCTCAGCTACAAGCCAGAAAGCTAACGCTATGCTAGCAAGATCCAAAGACAATAACATTGTGTACAGTTGGCAATCAGTAAAAATAATTTAACAGTATGTTTAACAACAAGACAAGTTAGCTATCCAGCCATGTCATTGTCCCCAAAACAATATAACGACTTTTACGAACAATTTTATCTGCGATGTGTAACGTTACTGTCGGCCACAGCCTGAAGTAGCGACCTGAACAGTGAACGGGATGTGAGATAACGTTATTCGCTGTGAAACAGTGTCAGTTCAGAGGGGCAGTATAACTTACTTCTTGCAGCTTGTGTGTTAGCGCCATCCTGTGGTGTTCAGAGGACGAGTTGGAAATAACCGGTTCACATTTCCTTTTTGTTTTAATAGCGCATTCATTTAGAACGGTAAACAGACAGTTTCACCGAAACTCCTTTAGTAGGTGTCCTACATCACTTTTTTATGGACACCCTGCAGCCAATCAGAATCGAGTATTCACCCAGACCATGGTATAACAAGAGTTAATGGACAGTTGATTGTAATTGTAGATGCAGGTGTGCATTATAAATGAGTGTATGAGACCATGCAGTGCATGTTAAAGGTGTGATCTCTCTACCAACATGTTGTATAGCCACAACATTAATTTAAATAAAGTGATCATCTTTCCTTTAGAGCAAGCATGCGCTTTCCCATGTCACAGAACACACTAATAACAGTCAGAGCTCTCTGTTTTTAATTGCAATGTGAAGAACAGCCCGGTGTTTAATATGGGCTAGACATCTACGGTTTGTTTTTTTAGTATTTCCAACTAGAGTAATTTTACATGGCTCCCTTGGGAGATACAGTGAAAAACACTTTGACTTTAGGTGTCAAAAAAGAAGCAACACAACTGATCGCTTTGCGAAACCCAGGATGTTGAACTTTTGCTTTATTGTTGC